>NC_084475.1:28496629-28754129 GCF_027409185.1 Cynocephalus volans | reverse complement strand
TCATGTATATTCTTTTCCCCCTCCATATCTTTTAGAAGATTTCTCTCGTAGCTGTTCATTTGTTTCCCTTTATTTTTCTTCTCACCAGCTCTTAAATTTCTCTGGTTTTCGGAAGCAGACAGACTGTATTTCTGCATTTTTAAAAATACTTAGTAGTGAGTGAAAGATCACAACTGTGGCGGGAAATGTGGAAGAGAGCAGGGCAGCGGAACTAGGCACCCGACGGCTCTATCAGTTTGACTGTCGCTCACATGTTTTTCTTCTGTTTAGAGTGATCTGAAAACAAAGCGTGACTCTCGATGTTCTTGAGCTGAAAATAAAGTTAGAGAGTTGTCTTGAGGGAAACATTGTATTCTGTGGTATATTATTTTCTGGCCCATTTTGGTTGTAAGGCTTTTTGGTAAGTTATACTAAAGTAGGGTTCCACTGTGATTTAAGCCTCCATGTACACGCCTGTATCTCTGTCTTCTCATAGTCATGCAGGTTCTCACAGACGGGCATGTTGGCTGAAGCTAAAGCTATTAATTCTGCTTAGAAAACAGAGTGATATTATGGGAAGAGCCCTGCTTTGGAATTAGGAGACCCGAATTCTGGTACTGCGTTGGGCTGTAATTAAATACTCTCTAAGGTATTTCGCAGCTCGAAAATTCTATTATTTTATTATTAACAGCGTTGGTTATTCACTTAACAAATCATTATTGAGTGCTTCCCACATGGCAGGGTCTATGCTAGGTGCAATCCAAAAGAGACATGGAGGGTAGACATAGATCAATGGAATAGATTTGAGAGTCCAGAAATAAAACCGTACATTTACGGTCAGTTGATTTTTGACAAGGGTGGCAAGATCATTCAGTGGGGAGGAATGAATAGTCTTTTCAGCAAATGATGATGGAACAAGTGGCTTTCCACAGGATAAATTTGGATCCCTACCTCACAATATATGCAAAAATTAACTCAAATTGGATTAAAGACCTAAATATAAGAGCTAAAACTATAAAACTCTTTAAAAAGATAGGGGTAAATCTTTGTGATCTTGGATCGGGCAAAGGTTTATTAGAACTGACACCAAAAGCACAAGCAATCAATGAGAAATAAATAAAGTAGACTTCATCAAAACTAAAAACTTAATGTGTTAAAGGACACTCTCAAGAAGGTGAAAAGGATACCCACAGAAAGGGAGAAAATATTTACAAATTATATATTTGATAAGAGTCTGATATCTAGAATATATTAAGAATTCTTATCACCAAAAATAAAAAGACAAATAACTCAATTTAAAAATGTGTAAAAGATCTGAATGAAGATTTCTCCAAAGAAGATATACAAATAGCCAATAACACATGAAAAGATATTCAACATTGTTAGTCACCAGAGAAATGCAAATCAAAATCATGTGAGAACCACTTCACATCCATTAGGATGGATGGCTGTTATCTAAAGGACAGATAATAAAAATCATTGGTGAAGATTTGGAGACATTGGAATCCTCATACACTGCTGGTCGGATTGTAAAATGGTACAGCCGCTTTGGGAAAGAAAACAGTTTGTTAACTCCTCAAAAACTTAAACATGGTTGTGTGACTCAGCAGTTCCACGTGTAGGTATATACCCAAAAGAATCGAAATCATCGGTTTATACGAAACTTGTATTTGAATGTTTATAATGACGTTATTCATAATAGCCTAAAACAGTCTGAATGTCTAATCAGCTGTTGAATGGATAAGCAAAATACAGTATAACCATAAAATGGAATATTATTCAGCCAGAAAAGGAATGAAATAAACACACATGCTGTGCATGTAACTATGCAGCTGCACAGAAAAGGCCTCACATGCTATGATTTCATTTATATGAAGTGTCCAAAGCAGGCAGATCCATTTTAACAGTTTGACAGTGGTTTAATGGTTGCCAGGGGCTAAGGCGAGAAAGGAATGGGGGTTACTGCTCATGGGTTGAGGGTTTCTTTTGGGGGTGATTTAAAGTACCAGAATTAGTGGTGATAGCTGCCCAACCTGTGAGTATACTAAAAACATATATACATCATAATGGTGATTTTTATGGTATTTGTATTATATCTCAGTTAAAAAAAAAAAAAAAGACATGGCGCTTAACTAAAATGAACTGTTTATGATAGGGATAGAAAAGGATTCTTTGGGAGGATACAGGGTGACATCCTACCCTACTGCGAGGGGTTCAGGACAGACTCCTAAAATAAGTGATACTTAGGCAGAGACCTGAAGAAGGGATTGGAGGTACTCGGGTAAAACAACTGGTAGCAATGGAATGAAACAGAAGAACGTATCAGTTACAATCAACAGCTTAAGGCCAATTTCAGCTTCTACTTCTATCATTAAATTAAGTAAGGTTGTCAAAGACCTTTTGTCTTAAGTAATTTAACTATCACATGGAGAAACAAATATAATATAACAATATTTGTTATTAAAAAAATATATCCCAACTTCTTCTGGGGAAAACAGGGCATTTATTTTTCATATTTGATTCTAAATAGTTTAAAATTTTAGTCTGTGGCATTTTATATTTCTTATGAAGCCAGAGCTAAATTCTGGAATTTGTTTATGCTAAATTTTTTTTCTCTTCTCTATTTATGTATTTTATAAGCCAAGTTTCCAAACTTTTATCCTATAGAAATGCTAGTGTTTTCATTCATTTGACAGTTTGAGGTTAATTTCAGAACCTTGTAAACATTATTTACTGTATAATTAGGAAAAATTCAAATATTTATTTCTATTTGCTGTTAGATTATAAAACATTTTATTAAGAAAAAATTCAAACATGTACAAAAGTAGAGAGAGTAGTGTGATCAACACCCATGTAATCATCACCAGCTTCAAAAATTTTGATTCCCAATCTTATTTTATCTATATATCTGCCTACTCCTTCACCCCCACAATTATATTGAAGCAACTCTCAGACATTGTATCATTTCATATATAAGTTTTATTTATCACTAAATGGCAAGAATTCTTTTTTTAAAACATCTACTACTGGGTATTTTTTAACTTGGAAATTTTTGCTTATGAATAAAGATTATTAAAACAGTTACCTATGGGTGGAAATGAATTGTTACTCTGTTACTCATTTATATAATTTTTATTTGGTTGCATATCCATTTCTTCTAATAAGCAAATATTAGGTATGCTTATAAAAACAATAGGATTGATGTTATGGGAATTTGGCTCATATATTAATCTTAATGCTCATCTTTGTGATGAGTTATGATTAACGAGGCCTTAGGCATGATGAAACTCTTTCTCTACAGCTAATAATTATTTGCTTAGCATATTCAATGCCCTTCATTCTGCTTTGCCTTTTACATGTGTCCATCATTTGATATTATTGATTACTCACTCCTTATGGAAGCATACATAACCCTTGGATTTCCTGATGTTTGGCTTCCCTGGTTCATCCCTGTATAGGAATGCTCTTTTATTGTCACACTTTCTTTTGATATTCACAAAATATGACTCTATCCCATCCTTAATCCATTTCTGAGACTCTTCTGCTCTATGCAAATTCTTAGCTCTTCTGCTGTCATGGCTACAAATCTTATGTGTCAGTGAATCCTAAATGTTTATTAAGCTAGTGAATGAAGGACCCCCTCTTTAGTGTTCTAGTTGAATACTTAAAACTTTCCTATGGATATTTCATTGTCCATAAATTCAGATCTTCAAAACTGAGACCATCTTCATTTTGATTAATACCCATTCCTCGTCAACTTTCTTCTACTGACACATCACTGGCCTGCTTCTTCAGATCACTAGGCTAGAAATATTTGTATTTTCTACATTCTTAAATCCCCCATGTACTTGTTATTAACTTTTACTGTTATTTATTCTTATAAAGTGTGTACATTATTTGCATTTTCATTGTTATTACCTATTCCAGGCATTTTCTTTCTCTAGGAAACTGCCTCACTACCTCTAGGTTGGCTAAATGTCCTCCTCTGTGATTCCATAAATGCCATGTGTTTTGCACAGTCAAGATGATGTATTTACACACCCTTCCCTCGTTAGAATCCAAGCTCTTGAGTGGCTAAGTTTGGGTTTTATACATACTTGCACCATAGTACATGAGACATTGTAATATTTGTTAAATGTTAATTGAAATGAATTGAACTCCTAATCTCTTCATGTGTTTTCCTTTAATATCTACCAAATTCAAACCTTTCCCTTGCAGTACATCCTATATAAAGTAGTCTAATGAAGGCAACAGAGTCTCTATCAAGGTACCCCTTCTATTTCTATCATAAAACTAATTGCAATTTAAAATTATTATTTATTGTATTTTTTCCTGTTGTTTCTCCCCATGGAATGTACCCTCTATGATGGTAATCTTATGCACAGTGGGACCTTAATAAATATTTATTGAATATGAATGGCTACTCCTCTCCTCCCCAGTTGAGAGCAGTGTACATGTATATAATATAAATAATTTCATAACAGTTACAAACCTTAGATTTTGAGTCTTTGCCTTATTGTGATCAGACTAATCTTTCTAAAACAGTACTTTTATTAATGAAAAGTTCAGTTAAACTTCTGTGCCAGATGTGATAGGTTTTGAGATTCCAAAGATAAATAAGAACACTATTCCTGCTTTTCATGGAATTTAGGAATAAAGAGGAAGAAATCTCACTGGAGAGGCCAAGGAAAGTTTCCTAGACAACATCCGATAGGTTTAAGGTTATTTTCAGCTAAAAAATCGTATAAACTTTCAGGTGCCATTTTCTGTGGCAGTAGGAAAAACCTGGGTAGCTGCAAAGAGGAGACTGAAAGCTACCAGCAGGATATTTTTGGCCGATCCTGAAGATGCCCTCATTCTGACTGACGTGAACATTTACTGCAGCCTGAGTAGTAGCTTTGGAATTTAAATCGAATTCCTTACTGGAAGAGATTATTTTTAGATGATTCATTATTTTGTTAGTTGAGATAATCTAGAGGAGAATTTGGTAGTTTCCAACGTAGCTTTACGGAAGCCAGTGCAAGCTTAATTGTTTATTGGTTGATTTATGTTTGTTTGGTTACCAAGGGAATCAGAAGACATTAGCACTTAGCAATACTAATATACTATATAATATACTTATTTTATTTTTATTATCTCTTTCATTCCCACTAGAATGTAAACTCTATAAAAGCAGGGGGTTTTGCCACTTTGTTCATTGCTCAGTAAATATCTGTGGAATGAATACTTGGTTAGTCATCGGTAGCCTTAACAGAGTAGTCTAAGTAAATTGGTGGAGGTGGAAGCTGGTTTACATGATTGAGGTAGCCTGGTCTTGTGATTCACATCACACCGGAATAGGCGTTTTCTGTTTTTTCTTTTTGAAAAGTTTGGTGATAAAGAGAATATTTATGAAAATTCTCTTAGTTTCTTTTGTTTCTCTTTACTGCTAATAGCTTGTAAAGTCTTTTTAGACTAACACATCCTCTTAGGTCTCTTTTTCTAAACTTAAGTTTTATAATCATTAAATTTATTATTGTAAGTTATATGATTTCAACTACTTGTGACTTTTTAGGTTTTTTAGAAAAAGTAAAAATTTTAAGTATTTTCCTCTTTAACCTAAATACAGCGGTGAAATGATGTATCAGTAAGTGGTTTTAGACCTTAGACTACTTTTGCTTTTTAACATTACTAAGCAAGTATGCACCAAAAGTAGATATATGTGTAAATGAATTTACATTATTCAGAATTCTAGAATTAGACATCTAATGAATGCTGTTCGAAATGTTGTTAAATGACTAATAGTAATTAAAAAGTGAAATACAAGATGAAGAACGTTTTGAACTTTGAAATGTTTGCAACAGCTAGTAATCTGACTGATGCAAACATTTTTGTCAAAGTTGAAAAAGTTAGAGCTAACTAATTTATAGGGAGACATATGATGAAATTGTAGGTGCGATAACATAATTGAGCAACATATGGTAGTTATAAGGCACCTTTCTAATGACTGAGCAGCCAGTTAAATATAGACTTTTTTTGGTTTCTTTTTTTTATTACCATTTTTTGTTACTGTGTATTTTTAAACTCATTTTGCTTTCTAGAGGTCAGAACTCAGGATTTAACAATTTACATTTAAGATGGTAATATGAACACATAATTCTTTTCTACATTGGCATACATTTTAGTAAAAGTTGTCTTAAAAATACAGTCATTTCCCCTCAGCATATGTTATTTAATGTTACAGGATTAAATCAAATGTATGGAGAATTGTACTCTCAGTACACATTATTTCACACAGATTACCCTTGAATAAGGAATTTTTAAAAGTTACCTTTGCTAAGAAAGGTATTTGCTAACAAATGTATTTTTCTTTCATAAGGATCCACTATTTTGCTTTTTAATTTCCTTCCAATCCCTTTTTCTTTATAGAGTTACAATCTCAGTTTCTGGATATTGCTCAATAATGACAAAAGATTAAAAAGGGAATTAAAATTATTTTTTTGCCATACTGTTATTAAAATGGTATCTAACACCTGCCTTGGTAGAGGAAATTTTGAAATATGAATTTTGTAAATAGAGTCAATTTAAAGTAGTGGCCTATAGTTCATGTTTTCATTTTCTAAAGGTTGGACTTTTACTAAAATTTGTGTCATTGTAATCTAGTATATAAATTTAAAATTTTCTGTCATTCACAAATATCCACAGTGAAATAAGAGTTCAGAGTAAAAATGTTTATGTTGTGCTGCAGAGCCAGCCACCAGAGGGTGTTCATGTTAACTTTTCTTACTCTCAATATTCTGCTGAATAGGTTGATGAAATGAAAGAGTAAGTGAAGGATGTATACTTGGAAGTCATCTGAAATTAAATCAAAGCAAAAGTAATATTTGTATCTAAAACTGAAATAAGCAGAAAGAATATAATTTTATACCTTAAAGGAGAGATAACACAAATTCTAGAATTATTAAGCAAATAACTAACATTCCTTTGGCTTGCACTCTAAGACACGAGTCAGAATATTACTGTAATTTTTAATGTATTTCAAAAATGTTATGAGGTTCTAACAAGTTTAGAAACATCCCAAATTAATTTTTAAAACTTTTTTGACATTACCATAATTGTTTTCATTTAAATTTGAGTATCCTATGAAGAATTTTGGTGTGGACATTTGTTCTATGAACTGTTCCTTACTCTAAATTTGTTGCAGAATTTCCCATATCAATTGACATGCTTTTAGCTAATGGTGATAAAGACAAATATCTATGAGAGGCTGGCAAAATACTTTGTCCTGAATGGGCTCTGAACTCACTAAATAATTATGGTGCATTTTTGAGTGATTCACAGTAAAGCACCAGCTTCATATTTACTCAACAAAATTTGTAAAATTCAGACTTTTACCTAATTATCTGTGAACTCTGTTCTAAATATAGCAGGATTCTCTGAAATATAGCTAACCAGTTTGAAAAATGACTTTAGGGATTTATTTTGGGACTGAACTGTAAACTTTAAATAACTTTTAATTTATAAGATTGTTCTAATGATTAGAATCTTCAGAAACAAAAATCCTACTGAATAGGCTGTTTATTCACTTTTAAAAACTTATGGGAGTTTTAGTAGTGTAAAATGATTTAGAAATTGACTGATTGGTTTTAGTTGATTAATAATAATAAAATAAACTTTAAGTTGAATCATTACTCTTCTAGAGTAATAAAGCATATAATTCTGTGTAGCTAGTAGACAATGTTTAATGAAGAATGGAAAGATGATAATTTTTCATTCAGTAGGAAAATGTGGTGTTTAATTCGATTTTATAGCTGAGTACTTTTCTTAGAAATTCATTTTTTTGCTTTCATAAGTTGTTAAAATATTTTCTATTCAGATAAGTCTGTCTTTATGTCATAAAGTAGGTAAATGACAGATACCAGATCTATAAGCCAACATTAAAATTCACTATAAAATACTTGGCTCCAATCCTGAAAGCTATGGTTCATTCTAGAAATGTTTCTGGAACAGTGTGTAAATGATTTTGGAAGATTAGAAGATTTACATTTTAAATACGGTGTCAATAATCTTTACCTTGCCATGCATAATTTGTGTTGCCAGATGTGCTGAGGTCAATGTTTTAACCACCCACATATCTTATTTATTTACTGAAATTACTTAGTAAGTCTCGAAGGGACTTATGATTGAAAAGAAGGCTTTGCGAGAAAGTATGTTAATAGTCTTATTAATAGTATGGAAAACGGTCCTTTTTGTGGAGCACGATGCACTCTGTCACATAGAAACCGTGTTTTGGATGCTTTCATAGCCATCTGTAGAGGGTGGATCATTGATGATACATCAGTCAGAAAAAAGGGTAATTTTGACATTATCTTTCCTTCCCTAAATACTTTACTTCTGTAAAATGTTGTGTTAGCTTGATCAAATTATTACAAAGGAGTTTCAAAGGCGGCAATTAAAAATATATTACACACTAAATTTACTGTTTATAATTTTATTTTAGTATTTTCTGTTGACATGAAAAATTTTAGGAACAGAGGATCAGCAATTTAGCCTCAAACTAAATGATTATTTTTTCCCTCTAGGAAAGAAAGATTAATTTTAATAAACATATTTTAAATCTATTCATCTCACATGATTTAGTCACGAAATACATGCCAAAACATCTCAGAAACTCAGAATTACTACGAAGATAAACTTATTCTTCAGAAATTTGGGGCTAACTGTAAATGCTTTTATTCATTTATAGTTGCCAGTATCCTGACAAAAATGTGTTGTTTAGACTTTTAAAAATTGTCCTAACTAGCATCATAATTTCTTATGAGATACTGGATTTGGATTAGTGTCAGTAGTTGGGACAACAAGAGAGATTCCAGGATAAAAGAATCAAAATTCTGTGCATTTTTGCTTCAACAACAAAATAATTATACTTCTAAAAATGTATGCATATCATATTTCTTTTTGTTGTTGTTGTTTGTTCGTTTTTGTTTTGTTTTGTTTTGCGGCTGGCTGGTATGGGGATCCAAACCCTTGACCCTTGCTGTTACACCACCACACGGTAACAAACTGAGATAAACGGCCAGCCTCATATTGTATTTCTTAAAATACATACATATTATTTACCTTATAAAAATTTAATGTCTTTAAGTTAACTGGTATCTCTTCCCAGCTAACATTTAGTCCTTACTATATGTGCTTTGCATGTAGTTGTCATTTGATGTGTTTACATGGTGAAAGGTAAGGTGCCTCATGTAATCATACAGTATTTGTCTTTTCATGACTGGCCTGTTTCACTTAGCATAATGTCTTCAAGGTTCACCCATGTTGTAGCATGTGTCAGAATTTTCTTTTTAAGGCTGAGTAATGTTCTGTTGTATGTATATACCACATTTTGTTTATCCATTCATCCACTGATGTCTTTCAGTTTTTATTTGTGTGAAAATATTTATTTTGCCTACGTTCTTGAAGGATATTTTTACTGAGTAGAGAGTTCTAGGTCAGGATTTATTTTCTTTTACTCACTGAAGATATCATTGCTGTGTCTTTGAGTTTCCACTCTAACCACTGATGCATTAGCTGTTAATGTAAATGTTGAATCTTGGAAGGTAATTCCTTTTATTCCTCTGGCTGCCTGTAAGTTTTCGTTTTATTTATCCTGGCTGAGTATTCATTAGCTATCTTTTTTTGTTGTTGTTCAAAAACTTTTATTTACCATAGAGAAAAAACACCAAATGTCTTTCATTAGTTCAGGAAAATTCTTAGCCAAACTCTTGAAATGATTCCTCTGACCCGTGTTTTCTCTCTGATCGTCTAGGATGCCAATTAAAAACTTGCAAAATCTTCTGTAGGTGTATTCTGGGTATCTCATTTCCTTTCTTTCCTATCTTATTTCCATCTTTTTGTCTTCGTTGTGCTTCATTCTAGGTTACTTTCTTCTGACAGTCTCCCAGTTTACTATTTCTTTCTTTCTTGGTGGGTAATATGATATTAAACTTGTCCATTGAGTCCTTATTTTTTAATTATATTTTTAATTTTATTTTTAATTATATTTTAAAATTATATTTTTCAGATCTCAAATTTCTATTTGTTTCTCTTTCAAATTAGCCACGTCACTTGCATAGTTTTGTATTTCACTGATGAAAATCTCACGTTTGGCTTTTATCTCCTTAAACAGAGTAAGCATAGTTGTTTTATTTACCCTCTGTGTCTGATACTTTCAGTATCTGAAGAGTCTGTAGGTCTCTCTCTATCATCCATAGTTTCTGTTGGTTCTTATTTCTGATGTCTTGGCTCAGCAGGTAATGGTTATAAATACTGTCTCTTCTTCCCATTATGGTAGCTGTCTTATCTGAGTGGCCACCAACACTGAACCATTGCTTCTAGGGGAAGTACAGGGTTAGGTTCCTGCAAGCCTCTGGTTGCAACATTTCTATCAACTGAGCGATACATAACCTTGTTTTATGTATGTTTCTGTTTAAAGACAAAGATTTGGGTGTTTTTGTTTAAAGCCACTTTATTTAATAAATATTATTGATTTATTAACATTGAACTCATGGCCACCAGTACTATAACTCGTTCCTGTATGAAGCTTATTTAAACACATTTTCTCTGTAAGGCCCATCGTAGCCTTCTTATGCTGGGGAGCACTAGGCAGGACTTCAATACTATGCTTGGGGGCCATTTTAAACAGTGAAACCACCCACAGAAAGCACAAAAATGTGGGAAAACATTGCACTGTGAAATACACGTGCACAGGGCATTGTTTATAGTTGGAGGGCTGACGCAAGAAGGTGGAACCACGCCTTGTTCGGCCACCTCTGGGAACGTGGGTGTTAGGTGATACAATTCTTTTGCAACTCTGCACATCTCTGGGTGAAAGTACCCACAGTATTGATTTTTGGGTTTCAAATATTTTCTAGTGAGTAGGTGAATTTGCAAATACTGAATCTGTGAATAAAGAGGATTGACTGTGCTGGACATTGTATTTGAAAATTATTTGTAGAAATATGAAGCCTGGAATAAAATTTTTTTACCCTGAAGGGATTTTATTTTTATTTGTCAGATGCCTTGGAGGCATTAGCAGTCCAGAAGTACTCTAATCCAAGTTCAAAGCCTGAGATTTCCTGGTTCAGTCAGATGCCATAAATCTAAGCTGCAAATCTGTGCAAGATCTAGTTTATTTTTTGGCTCTCTTATTACCATTAGAGAGTAACCATGTGTGATTCCACCTTAACGTGGGAGTTGGTTTTTCAGAGTCTGCATTTTGTCTAACATTTTAAATTGTTCTGGATGCAGTGGTATCCATCTGGATTACCTAATCTGGCATTTATGGAAGTTGAACCTCCCTATCTTTTCCCCTTCGTCTTAATTTTAATTTCTCCTGACTTCTCATGATCTTCATATTATCATGTCCTCTCTTTCCTTTTTTTCCCCCTTTGGATTTTGAAGCATTTACTATAATTTTTGTAAGATTGAATAACTATTCTCATTTAAGCACATTTCTTAGACTTACACTAAAATGTGGCCTTCTGCTTACTTTAGTAATATATGAGAAATAAACTTACCGACTTTTTTTTTTAAAAAAGAGAAAGAAACCCAGAAGTTAGAACAAGACCCAGAATTTTTTCATTGTTTTTTTCTTTTTAATTCATAAAGTTAATTCTTAGCCATCATATTATTTTGGAAAGATAAAGTATAAAACATGATTTCTTAATTTAGCTTTCACTTAAGTTTTTATTGTATTTTATAATATAGGACTGGCTATGATGGAGAAGTTAAATTTGATTGATGTTACCCTCTTTTCTTATCAAATCTGTCCTTGTCCCCTTTATTCTATTTTGCAGGCAGCAGTCCCAGTGATCCTAGTAAAACTTAAGTCAAACGATGTGGCTTCTCTGCTCAGAAACCTCCCGTGGCTTCCCATCTTGCTCGGAATAAGAGCCAAAGTCCTTTCCGGGATCTGTAGGCTGTAGGTGACCTGGCTCCTCATTCTCTCTCTGGAGATTTCCTGCTAGTTCCTCCCTGTTGTTCATGCTATAACCACTGCAGCTTTTGTGTGTGTGTTGCAGGAACATCAGGCATTTTCCCATCTCAAAGCCTTGCTGTTCTCTATGCTGAGAAAGCTCTTGCCGGCAGATATCTGTATCTGACCTTCTCAGATCATTCTGATTTTCTTTAAAAGTTACCTTCTCAGTGAGGCTTTCCTTGATTACCTTATCTAAAACTGTAGTCTTTCCCTCAGAGCTTTATATTCCCTTCTTTTCTGTGTTTCTCCTTAGCATTTATCATACTGTACACTCTACTTATTTCTCCCCCATCAAAATATAAACTCCATAGAAGTAGTCATTTTTTCCTACTTCTTTCTACTAGGCTCCCAGTGCCTGTCAAAGAGTGGGGCACTTACAATTTGTCGAATGAGTAACAAATGCATGAATGAAATTTCTTACCAGAACCTATTTAATTAAGAGCTTTAATTATGAATTAGATAAATCTATGTAAAAATGCAGACAGAGAATGCCGGTGCAAGAACCTTCACATTGTATTTACTTTTCATTTTTATTTTGAAATAATTTCAAACTTACAGAAAAGTTTTAAGAATAGCACTTTTTTCAAGGTTCATTTGAGAGTTACATGATCCATGATCCCTGAATGCTTTGACACATTTTCCTGACAATCAGGGACATTCTCTTTATAAGAAGAGTACAACTGCTAAGTCAAGATTTTAATATCGATATATCAATCACTACTAGCCAATCGTCAGACCCCATTCAGATTTTGCCAGTTCTTCCAATAATGTCTTTTATTGCAAGATTCTAATCCAGGATCTTGCACTGCATTTGGTTGTCAGTGCTCGTTAGTCTCTTTTCATCTGGAACAGCTCCACAGTCTTTACTTTTATGACCTGGATGCTTTTGGAGATGCCAGTTACTTTACATAATGTCCCGCAGTTTGGGTTTGTCTGACGTTTTTTAATGATTAGATGTAGGTTGCACATTTTTGGCAGCAATATCACAGAAGCGATGCTTTGTTCGTATTGTATTGTTGATATCCAGTTTTGATTTAGCCAATTCCTGCTGATGCTAAGTTTGATCATGTGGTGAAGGTGTGACTGCTGATTTTCTCCACGTCAAGGTTCTCTTTCTCCTGTGTTATTGTTTTCTAAGGAGGTAATTTGAGATCGTATAAATGTCATGTTTCCATCAAACTTTCACCCATTAGTTTTGGCATTTATTGATGTTTCTTGCCTGATTTAATTGTAACTAAGATGGGTGTCAAGTGGTGATTTTCTAATCTATTTTTTCTACATTCATTAGTTGGGATTCTGCTATAAGGAATCTCCCTGTTCATAGACGCATTTATTTCTTTGTATCAATATGGGCTCGCGGATGGATTCTTGTTTTATTCAATGAGTTATCATTCTTTATTGTTATGTGTTTGATGCGCAGATTGCCTCAGATTTGGCCAGTGGGAGCTCCTTCACACTTGCGTGTGCTTTAACACCTCTCCAACATTCTTTGAGCACCTTCTTACTTGCTGGCACAATAAGATGTCCAGCCTCATCTTGCCATATCCCTGCCCCAACTCTGGAATCAGCTGTTTTCCAGGGAATCCTGATTCCTTTCTGTGTAGAGAATGTTATTTAGAACCCAAAATCTGGGTACCAGTTGTATTGATTGTATGGGATATCAGTGTTTTCAAGTCCTTTCAGCAAATAGAATTAGGAAATATATGTATGTAAGTATGTATGTACTCATTTACCCTCATATTAATTTCTGTATCTATATATTGAAAACCAAGTTTGCACTGATATCTCAGTTACTGTCTAACACCAGAGGGTTCATTCTAGCTTCACCCTTTCTATGTTCGTAACTTGCAGTGAGAAACTGGGGTCCAGTTATCTCCAACCTATGACTTTTGTGATCAGTTTCCTGTGCATAACCGTCTCTCAGTCATGCTGCCCACCGCTCCTTGTATTCACTTCCTTGATGGGCTGACCCTCGGCCCCTTGCTGCTCCTTGCACTGCCTGTGGATTCCTAACTTCCTTGGCCTTGCCTAATGACTTAAAGAAAAAAGAAGCACTTTTACATTTTCATGCATATTTTGGGATTCTGTAGCCTCATACTATGTGGTTTTAGGTCAAATTGCCTTAATAAGGGGTTCTTTTAGTGTTTTAGTAACTGTCTGTCTTTGATGATGTGGATAAGTCTTAGATTTTCATTCTACCCTTGATGAACATGGTTTGCTGTGTTCTGAACCTATCTAAGGGCTAGCTTAAAACAAAGCTTGTTATAATAAAATGATACTACGTAAGAAAGTGGTTTGGAGAATCTTGAGAGTTTTCTTTGTAATTTAACTTATACTTCTGTTAACAAGATCATGATTAACATGAAGCTCAGGTAGCTAATAGTTTTGCTCTTTTAACATCTAATCTATCGATATACTAGTAATTGAAGCATTTCAAAGATATACTTACACTTGTAGCCCTTAACTTCCAGTCTTTCAGATGAGTTTGCAAATGTGACAAAAGGCAAGAAATGAGAAGGAGCCACTATGGGAAGAATGAATAAAGGATCTTGAGTGGTGCATTTATTCCTTCATTTGGCAAATATTTATTGAGTATTTCATAAACTTCAAGCTGTTCTGCTGGGAAGATTGTGAGTCAAAATAGACAGGCTTTTTGCCTTCATGGAGTAGAGTTTCTTAACCTCAGCATTTTTGGACCAGATAATTCTTTGTCATAGGGGGCTGCCCTGTGCATTATAAGATGTTTAGCAGCATCCCTGATTTCTACCACTAGATAACAGCAGCACCCACCCACCCACTGCACCCCTGCCCCCAACCCCAGTTGAGATTACCAGAAATGTCTCCAGATACTGCCAAATCTCCACTGGGGGCGGGGCACAACATCACCACTCCTGGTTGAGTACCACTGCTCACAGAAAAACCAAATGCAGATACAAGCATTAAACAGCTAATCACGCACATATATATATACATAATTGTCAACTGTGATAAATGCTAGTTATGTAAAGTAGGGAGAGCTGTGAGACTGTAACCAAGAAAATAATGACTCCATAATGCATTTGGAGTTCAGTCAAACAGTTCAACTTTTTTATCGAGTGTGTAGTAGGTATGTGATGTGAAAAAATAAATGTAAGACGTGGTCTTTTTGTTTAAGGATAGGTTGGCTGTATAATATATCATCCAAACCAGTAACCTTTAGAGAGTGAAAAGAGTACACTCTTAAATAACTAAGCTGGGACAGCAGGAAGAAATGAGGCAAATCCTGCAGAAGGACTTTCATAATCTACTTCCACACTTCCATTACCTACTCAGGGAAGAAGCCCAATATATAAAACACACACACAGTAATTCAAGACCGTATATAAATTAAGTGCTGAACCATGTCATATTATTAATGCAAGAGGAGGTTCATTGTTATTTCTTCATCTTGACTTTATAGAGGGCTTCATGGAGAAAGATGGAATTCCAGCTTTTCAACTTGGTTCTGGAGGTTCTCTTAACATGCCTCAACATTCCTATTCAGTTATTATACCCTACTGCCTAACCTCCAAACTGTTGAAGAGTTCAAACTTGAGGTAGCAGAAATAGAGAACCACTGGAGTGTCTTTTTGGGGGGCAGCTGGCCGGTACAGGGAATGAGTCTGGATGAGGAATATAACATGATGAAATGGTTACATCTCCTGTAAGAAACCATTCATTTCTATACCAACCTGGATGCTATCAACATTGGGTTACAAAAGAACAATATTATATAAACAACTATCAGGTATATATACTAAAAGAAAAATTCTTTCTTAAACTAAACTAAATATCTATAAGTCTCTTATTAGTAGACTTCCTAGGATCATTTATATATAGAAGCAAACACTGTTGCGCTATTTCGCTTGCAATTTTTAGGGTCAATTATGAAGGTACTAGGAGGTTTTGAGAAACTGTATGGTGAGGGAAAAAGAAGGGAAGAAACTAGGAAAGATGCAGGAAAGCTTGCTGCTTTCAGGTCAGTACTAAGATGCCTCTGTAGGAGCTCTCTGCATCCACGTACCTTTGTTTTATTCCCTGGCTTTCTTTTTTAAATGTTGCTCTTATTTTAATTTTTTATACTACTGAAGACCCCTAAATCATAAATTTATTTAAGTTAGTAGTCATGCTATTTAAAAATTTGAGTTATCTTTTAGAGGTTTAGGCATGTCACTTACTCCTTCGAAGCAGTTTGCATGCTTGTTGGTCAGATAAGTGGTTGTTAAGGTCAGATCATGGTGGGAAGGAAGATTGTACATTTTTAAATGTGGGACATTTGGGGAAGTTAAGGCAAATCAAGATAGTATGACACGGTGGAAGAAGCAAAAAGACCTTGAAACTAGTAGAAATAACAAGAGGATGTGGGAGAAGAATATGTACTGGGAAAGGAGGTAGGAATTATGCAAAAGGCCCATTTGTCCATATCGAATATCTGCTTAGGGCAATTCTATGCCTGGGAAGAGGGGTGAAAACTTTAACTTCTGTTACCCCATCCTTCCATTCCAAGGATCTAAATTTAGGTCTAGTTTAGCTGGTACTAGCTATTACTATTTAACTGAGTTAAATAGTCCTTTGTGATGACATTCTCAAATTTAATTATTCTCTGAAACAAAGCATTTGGAGCACCTAAAAGCTACTAGTGAACTTAAAGAGTACAGACCACTTATAAGCCAAGGGACTACCTGCAAAGTGTCTCTATTATTTAAAAATTTAAAGTCTATTTGAGTTTGAAAAAAATAAAATAGAAAGTTGAAAATACTGAATCTAAGACTTGTGTGTCATTGAAATGAGGTTGTTTTAGAAAATTAAATTTGGCAGTGATTAATTCTTAATAAGAAGTAATCATTTTATCTATTTTAGGGAAAAGTTAACTTAACAAACCTATTATTGTGTGAAATTTAGGTAATGAACATGGGCAGTACATTTATAGCATCAACTAGAGAAAAGGCTGAATTAGTGTCATCAAATACAAAGACTTCATTTCAGAATCAGAGCTGTTCAGAAAGCACTGCTTATGGTTCCTGCAATTAATTCAGCATTTCAGGACTATTTAAAATTGCTCCGCCATATCACTTTAAAAGATATACCTTTCAAATATATAAATGCTTGATTTTGGATAAGTAGCGTGCTTTTTTGTACTTTTCAGTATTGAGATTTTTTTCCTAGTTTAAAATGTTCTCTCATGCACTGATTTTTGGTTGTGTACCAAAAGTAAAGAAACTTTCGATTACGTTAAATCGTAAGACAGAGGTCTCCCAAGGAACACTGTTTGAGACTTGGCATGAACCCAGCTCAGGTGCTGGCTGTGCTTGGCTAGCCAGACTTCTGTAGTTCCCCCACCTTTTCTTGGAGCCGGGAGAGTTTTGGTTGAGTGGAGTATCAATGTGAATAGCGGACTGGCTAATCAGAGTGGCCTTAAACAGTGGCAGGTCTCAAAACTGAAGTTCCCGAGAGGCCAGACGACCTCCTGAAACCCCAGTGATACCTAAGAATTCAGCCTTGGTCAGCTAGTCCTGCTTTTCTGTCTCCCTCCCCCACTGCCCTGCAAGCCGGTTTCAGCACCTCCATGCATGCCTCAGGCCTATTCCTGTAGACAAAGATCCATTCAGCAATAAATGTTTCTGCCTTCTCCATTTTTCATCTCTGAATCTGAGTCCTCATGTACCTTCAGATCAAAGTGCTCTTCTCCCCACAACAGTGTGCTAGATTTGCCAGGGCGACACAGCAGAATATCCTGACCCCTCTCTTCACTAGGCTAAGGAGACAAAGAAAACAACAAAGCAAAAACAAAGAATTTATTATTTAAAAGATGACTATAGTATTCCTCCCCACCCCTCAAAAAAGAAATGAGACAATTACATACATAAAATTTAGATACAATTGCTTTTCTTACAGTATTAATTTAAGCTTTTTTGACACTTAAATTCAAATCCAAGCATATGGCAGGAATGTCCTCTACATTTATCATTTAAACAGTCTGTCATAGTTGGTCTATGAATGGGATTTTGCATACACTAAAACTTGCCGTGTGGCAAATATCTTCATATATAAAAGCTGTATAGTGTTTAAAATGTATTATTCTTCATGATTCTGGGCTGACTAGAAATCCTCTTTCATAGTCTCTTTTTGAGAAGCACTTAAAATTTTATATCTTGTTTGATGTAAATTAGAGCTGTGACAAATTACATTGTAGAGCAATTTTTATGAGAGAAATTGGACTAGGTAGCTCAGATTTAGAAAATTACTCTTTTTTCCCAAAGCATCATCCTACTTCCTATATATGTTTATAGCTAATAGTGTTAGTACCAACAGCCAAAATAAAAGGAAGTCAGCTTTCTTTCTTTCTTTCTTAAAACTGACTTTATCCTTTCTTTTCAATGAATTAACCAGTTGTTCAAGTATTAGACAGCCTTAATCAACAGGCATTTACTAAGGACCTACTGTATAAAGAGCAGTATGTTCAGATTCAAAGGACAAGGGAATTGAGCTTGCTGCCTTTGTAAAATACAGTGTGTGTGCATGTGTGCATGTGGCGGGGGGTAGGGAGGAGGGAGACGCATACAAGTTGCAAGAAACATGGTATAGAACTAAAAAGACCTTAGGACACATCTAAAGATGATAAAATGTACATTAATACAGTATAAAATTTGGTTCATCAGACACATTGAATTATGATTGGAGATAATCAGGGCAAGTTTAAACAAAATAGGTTTAAAACAGTATTTTGAAGGAAGGGAGGGTAGATTAGCAGAATATAAATTGGGGCTAAATTCATAAGCAAATTAACTTCCATTTATTAACTGAATCACTTTTGCCTCTTTATTCTACTGCAGTATGTATGAGGCCACATTGCATTGAGACTGTATAAGAAGGAAAGGCAGGCAGAGGAGGAGATATGAAGGAGACGGGAAAAAGAGATCACTGTGCTGTAGAAATCAAGTGAGAGGCTGATGAAGATCACATCACGTCAGGACTTAAGGAGAACAAGGCCTGTAGAGAGACCACTGATGGCCTCTTGGTGCCTTTGCATGGATCAATTTCAGTAGAGTAGTGATGACAGAAAACATTGCCAGGAGGTGAAGAGTGAATGGATATGGAGGAAATGGAGAAAGTCATTATAGATTTTTCTTTTGAGTTATTTTTTGATAAAAGGAAAGAAAATAGATTATAGTAGGCCAAAGAAAGATGATTTTTGATTGGGGTTTGATGGGCATGTTTTTAGTTGCAAGAAAGAGTCAAAATGCAGAGGGAAATTCTGAAGATTCAAGAAAAATAATCATTTATGTAACCAAATCTTAGAGATGACAGTAAAAATGAGACACAAGAAAAGGAGTTAGTCCTTGAAAAGGAGGATGTGTATGTCTTCCTTTGACAGAGGGAAAAGGCGGTATTCCAAATAAAGAGACTATTTCAAATGGAGAGTGGAAGTTGAGGTTATTTACATTTAGAGCAAGTTTTCATGTTTTCTAGGAGGTAAGGTTATTATGAAATGAGAGAGATGGGGTTTGGAGGAGAGGGGATTGAATAAAGAAAATGGGGCATGATTTCCTTCTAGAAATGATTTATGATGGATTCATCTAGCTTAGTTTCATGATTTAATACAGCAATAACGAGAAGAGTTACACAGAAAATAGATTATATAGTATACCTAGGATGGAGATTAATAAAAAGTGTACGATAAAAGAAAAACTAAATGGAAAAACTACAGGCTGATCATGGGTTCCACAGAGAATGAGACAGGCGGAAGGGAACTTAGGATTGGGAAAACAGAGAATGCAGAACTAGAGGGGGTAAGGAACACAGGAGGAAGTTCAGTAGAAGCGAGGAGATTGTAGGAACTCGGATTATTAGGAAAAAAAGAAAAAAGATGTGAGAAAATTAAAATATTAAAGGTAGAGTATTCATGCAACAATATTTGAGTGCCTCTGATGCAATGTGCTAGATACTGCTCATTTGTGTTCACAAGAGAAGTACCAGCTACAGACTGTTCAGTGGAGCTGCCACTAGATGTCACTCTGACTCACATGGTGAGGCTAGCCCCGACACACTCTTCAAGACTGAGGGCTTTCAAAGTCAGACGTACATAAACAGGCAGGTTTTTTGTTTTGTTTGTTTGTTTGTTTTTTAATTTTATTTTATTTTGTCAATATACAATGTGGTTGATTATTGTGGCCCATCACCGAAACCTCCCTCCCACCTCCCTCTCCCCCCTCCCTCCCAACAATGTCCTTTCTGTTCACTTGTCTTATCAAATTCAAGGAATTGTAATTGTTGTGTCTTCTTCCCCTCCCCCCAGTTTATTTGTGTATTTATTTATTTATTTATTTTAGCTCCCACAAATAAGTGAGAACATGTGATATTTCTCTTTCTATGCCTGACTTGTTTCACTTAATATAATTCTCTCTAGGTCCATCCATGTTGTTGCAAATGGCATTATTTCATTCTTTTTTATAGCAGAGCAGTATTCCATTGTGTATATATATCACATTTTCCGTATCCACTCATCCAGTGATGGACATTTAGGCTGGTTCCAACTCTTAGCTATTGTAAAAAGTGCTACGATGAACACTGGAGAACAGGTATCACTTCAACTTGATGATTTCCATTCCTCTGGGTATATTCCCAGCAGTGGGATAGCTGGGTCATATGGTAGATCTATCTGCAATTGTTTGAGGAACCTCCATACCATTTTCCATACAGGCTGCACCATTTTGCAGTCCCACCAACAATGTGTGAGAATTCCTTTTTCTCCACAACCTCGCCAGCATTTATCGCTCTCAGCCTTTTGGATATTAGCCATCCTAACTGGGGTGAGATGGTATCTCAGCGTGGCTTGATTTGAATACGACCCCAAAAGCATGGGCAACCAAAGGAAAAATAAACAAATCGGATTATATCAAACTAAAAAGCTTCTGCACAGCAAAAGAAACAATTAACAGAGTTAAAAGGTAACCAACAGAGTGGGAGAAAATATTTGCAAAATATACATCTGACAAAGGATTAATATCCAGAATATACAAGGAACTGAAACAACTTTACAACAAAACAACAAGTAACCCAATTAAAAAATTGGCAAAAGAGCTAAATAGGCATTTCTCAAAGGAAGATATATGAATGGCCAACAGACACATGAAAAAATGCTCAACATCACTCAGCATTCGGGAAATGCAAATAAACAGGCAGTTTTTAAGGGCCTACACAGATCAATTCCTCTTTATCCAGTTATCTTATTATTACAATTACTTTTGAGAGAATACCTCTTTTAGTACAAAAGCAAACCCTCAAGTTTGAAAAGTTCATGATAAACACTATCTTTGCTTGGTTGATTTATTTTTTGTATATTAATCACACTAAATAGTAGTATTCCTCCAGTGAACTTTAACATTTTCTGAAATGCTGCATCAAAGTTGGTGATGTTATTTTCTTTCCTTAATATTGTGTTAGTTATTTGTTTGCTAAATTGGTTTTGGTTTTATAGGGACTAATAAATTTTTATTAGCACTAATGAAGCTGCTTTCTAAATGGTCAAGATCGTGCACCAAAGGTGTGAGTGTAAAGTTTTCTTTGTGTGAACTTTCTGTCCTCAACTAGAAGGAAGAACATGGTATCTGTCCCCTCAAAAGAAAGGGTTCATGTTTAGAAAACTTGTCAGACTTCCTGCCTATCCACAACATTTTCCAACATGGTTCCTTCAAAACTTCTGAGCAATTTTGGACAGCTATGTAATACAGTTATTAAACAAACATTAAAAAAAAAAAATGTTGACTTCCCCAGAAGCATATAAAAATAATACCCAGGTATGGGATATATTTATGTTCTTATGTTTTCATTTATGTTAATTTTTTTCATTTGACAGGAGACATGCGATTATACAGCATTGCTAGAACTCACGGCTCTCAACATAAAACAATTTGCAGATCATTGTGGTGGGAAAAGCATAGTCATATTTTTTATATATGATATGCCTAACCATATATCCCAGTGCTTTCTACAGACCTCATTTCATTGCTTACTCTTACTAAGCTTGTGATCCATTATGATCTTAAATCATTTTTAGCTGTGTCTGCAAAAAATCTATACCAGGTATGACTTAAGCAAACTGTCTTAAATTTATCTCTTTTGGACTTTTATGCTTATGGGCAAAGTCAGTTTATAGTTTAATGTGTTTTTCTGTGTGTTCATGGAAAAAGTTTATATTTTAATGTGGTTATCTATGGTGCCTCCCAATGTAATACTAACATGTAAAGACAAATACCAATCAGGAAAGTCCTTTGCATCAAGTGGCCAGGAACAGAACTTGTGCCACAAACTTGGTAAGCTGCAGTGAAGGAAAAAAACACTGCAACTTGCTTTGAGAATTATAAGACATTCCCTTGACTGGGGAAAAACTTACTTTTCATTGGTTTTTCAAACAAAATGTTGTTAGGTAATATTTTGGTCTATTCCTTGAAGGTATCTCCCTTTAATCTCTTCATGTCTCTTGGAAAAGATTGTATTTTGCTTTTTGGACAAGGGAACATGAACGTGCTGCTCTGACTGAGGAGGGCTGGGTAGAATTCTAACGCTGCAAGAGAGCAGGTCAGTAAAAACTTCCCAGCAGTGGCACTATAATTCTGCTTTCCCAAAATTGTGTTAAAGCAGTCATTATGAATTACAGACCCTATGATAAAAATAACACTTAAATATGATGCAAAAATGCCCCACTAATGAAGCTTCTCTTGAAATTATTGGGTAATTCCCTTTTTATTCTCAAATTTACTTTGCCATGTAACTTTCAAAATGAAGCTTCTTTCTGACATTTTTGTTTGTACATGGAAAAAGTGTTCATTTCATTGGAGTTTTACAGTGACAATATTGTATATTCCTTGTCAGGAATATATTCCTTTGTTGTGCTATGAACAATACATTTGTTTAGATAATAGCCATCTACACTCTCTGTCTTTAATCCCCAAAGGCCTTAACCTCCATTAGGAACAAATGTAGATTTTTGTTTGCGTGAAATAGTTTTCTGGGCATGTAAAAACTCCTTTGACCTCATTATTTGGGGCTTCCCATCCTCCCAGTGGAATCACGGCCTAATACAGAAATTTTGCAGCTGGCGAGCTCCCAAAGCCCCTTTTGATGGTGGTGGTTTAACTCAGCATGGCAGCTTGCAGTTGTTCCTCGCCTGCACCGGCCCACTCCACCCCCGTGTTCATGTTTTTCATCACAATAAGAATCCTCCAGAGGCAAAACATGGGGCTAAAGATTTCTGATGCCTGCTTCCTCTTTTGTTTCTTCTAATTCATTTCCATTCTAAGCATGTTCATAAAGTTTACCAGAGATTATCAAGGGAGAGATCTCTCTCTATCTCTCATCTGATGCTTCAATGTCTCTCATAAACTTGTTTCTTAAAAAATAAACTATTGGGGCTGGCCGGTTAGCTCAGTTGGTTAGAGCACAGCCTTGTAACACCAAGGTCACAGGTTCAGATCTCTAAACCAAGAAAAAGAGAAAAAAACCAAACTATTGATTATCAAAGCATTAGATATGCAGAGGTCATGGGACTCCTATCCTTTCTGTAGAGTATGTTAAGCTGAGATAGATTCGGGATCAGAGGTGCAATCTGCAGTTCTGGTTATGACCTAGTTCTTCAAACTTGGAAGTTTCTTCATTTTTTTTTATGTTCTCTATTGATAAAATGGGGGTACAGATAACCCGAGCAAGTGGCAATTAATGACTTATTAACTCAATGACACACCGGTTGACAAGAAGTTTTCTCTAAAGTTTTTGTTTTAACTTTAGCTTTATCAAATAATAGGCTTACTATTTGGAGAGGAAAAACATTTATTACTAAAGATAAAGCATGTTAAGCTCATTGAAATGTAAAGATAGACTACAGTTTAATTAAATAAATAGGATGTGATTTATATATTATGGAAATACATAACAACCATACTTGAGAAAGATTTGAAAAGATATGGGACTGATAGGGCAAGTTATAGATGCTAAATTATTGAAAAAATATACAGAGAGAAACATGTTAGAATATAAAGTACTATCTATGTTTGAGTTTAGTAAAATAAGCATTGAAATAGAGCTAAATAGAAACACAAATCAAGGAAAGTAAAAAATCATCCAGTGAACCTGAAAGATCTTTTCATTTTTATTCTGCTTAGGGATTTATGTTTTTGCAATTTGTTGACACTTGCATTAAAGTTGTGTTCTAGAATCAATGAGATTTTGCTAAATTAATTTTTTGAAGGCCTACCTAATGCATTGATTTTTGGAAAGTATTTTCAACGTGAATACTTAGTGTTACTGCAGACATTCACTTTTACAATAATTATGTGTTTTGAATTAGTTAAATCCAACTTCAAAGGCAGGCTATAGGAAATTCCTTTGCGTCATAAACCTCCATTTCTAGTGCCAGTGATTAAATGGTCAGAAGAATAGTTTAGAAGGAAAAATGATAAATTCTCATTTGGAGAGCTGAGTACTCATATGAATTACCAGCTACTTTTGTGACCCTGGGCAAATCACTTGGCCTATTTTTTGTAAAATAAGAGGGGTCGATCTAAATCATCTCTAAATTCCCCACGTTTTAATATACTGTGATATTTTAAATTCAGTGTTTTTTGGTGTCATATTTCATTTTCTTAAAAATTAATATGTTCCATACTTCCATTTTAGAACTGAGACCTTGCACAAGATCACTGCAAGAAAGTTTAAAACCTCCACCATTACTTATAAGAGGACACCTTTTTGAGAAATTAACAAAAATGTATATTTTTTAATGAACAAGGACTCATGAGAACAGTTATCACAAATGAGATTTCCTCCTGGTGATGAGACTAGCCATTTCAAAAATTACCCTGGAACATGGGAATGAATACTGGAACTAAGAGAAGGTGGTGCAAAATATGAAAAATCAAGAATTCTGTTTCTATTACTATTTTTAGTAATAATTTTTTAAGATTAACTTTTTCTTGAAGTATGAGATACACATAGAAAAGAAAAAGAATCGTAAGAATATAGCTCTGTGAATTTTCACAGTGAGCACACCACATAAAAAACTTGAATATTACCACTACCGTATAAGCCTTCACTTCATACCTTTCCAGTTGCTATGTCCTGCCAAGCTAACAGGATGACTTCCGCACCACATACGAGTATTAGTTTTGCCTGCTTTTTGAATATGGAATCATATGGCTTCTTTTTTTCAACATCATGTTTGATTTACCCATGTTGTTGACTATACTAATGGTTCATTCATGCCCATTACAATGTAATATTTCCATTATATGATGAGGCCACAATTATTTATCTGTTTTATTGTTGGATATTTGGGTTGTTTATTTTTGGCAATATGTCTTTGGGTGTGCATACACACACACATTTCTGTTGGGTATATACCTAGGAGTGGGACTGTTGGATCACAGAATGCACATATGTTCAGTTTTGTAGACACTGCAAGATGCTTTCCTGAAATGCTGGTTCTTTACATTCGTATCAGCAGTTGATGAGTTTCATTTGTTCTATATCTTTGTCAACACTTGAGATTGTCTATTTCATTTTAGCCATTCAGGTGTGTGTGTAGTGATGAGGCATTGTGGTTTTAATTTGTATTCCCCTTGTGACTAATAAAGTGAGCACTTTTTCATGTAGTTGCCATTTATTTGGAGTACTAAAATAATTTCATGACACATTTTAAAAAATTCAACTTCCTTATGTTAAGAAGGAATATTATAAATTAGACACTATCTAAAATATTTGGCATAATCAGTTGCTCTTTCTCTGCATTTGATAAATTGTGAAATTCTTTGAAAATCTTTTCTGACTAAATGAAACTACTCTCTCTGTAATTCAAATTAAAAAATTAATTTCAAATGCTTATCTTTTAAGTGTTAAGACTAGTTATTGATATTATCTTATGAAAACAAAACTATCAAAATTAAATAGTTTAAACAAATAGAATACATTTTTTCCTGCTAGGAAAAAAATTACTAGACATTGTAGAAGGTATAGAATTAAAGTTGATGTGCCCAACTAATTTTAGTTTTAGTGGTCAATTACAACCTTATCTTTTAACATAAGAGTTTAGAATTTTCTTGAGCAAAATTTTTGAGCTAAGTTTCTTAGGTAAAGACCAACTTTTCCATATGCTTCTACATTTTCTATGTGCTTTCCATGAAGTTATGTTGGATCCATATGACTAGTTTCTGGCCAAGAGACTGTGAGGAAAAATGTTGTATCACTTTGGGCTGAGGCAGTAAACAGCTGGTGTCCCCCCTCTTTGACCTCTTTTCTGCCATGGTGAACATGTATATGTTCTAAAGTTTATATATTAAGCTAGCACTTGTCTATTTTAACAGTCTGTGTTAAGAAACCTAATAGTTTCATTTCAGTAAATGGTCTACACATTTTTTTTAAAAAAAGATGCCCTGGAGACCCTGAAATATTTGTATGCCCATGATTTTTGTGAACAGAGTGTTGCCTTTCTTAAAGACTAGGGTTCAGAGAATATGCTTATGAAGAGAAATAGGCTTATAATGTGAAAATAAAGACGAACAGAGGTTTGTTTTGCTGTGCTACCAAATGAGAAGAAAACTTTAAAAACAATTTTTTTAAGGTTTCTGATTATCAAAGTTGTTACTTACATGGAATTCCATCATTTTCACAACATTAAAAATGATTTTAACTTTTTTTTCAATATTTTCAATTTTGGAAGGTAACAACTGTCACAGGGAGGCATATGACACAGACTGACTATCCTGAGGATCATGAAAAAAATTGTCATCTACAAGTATTTTCTGAATACTGTGAAAGCCTAATTGGGATGAAAAATATTTAGAAAAATAAAGGCCTTTCATCCTCAAATTTTCTCATTTTTAATTCTTCACACAAAATTTTTTTTGAGGAGCTCTAATTTGTTTGTCTTTTATACTACTTGGTTTTGTTCCAGAAAGAATTCCCAGCAACCAAAAATAAACCTGAGTTAGTACTAAGGTGGAAGTATTTTATATTCCACCATGTCTGCCACTGTTCATGTATTAAATTACTTAAGTAGCTTTAGTAGAAAACTTGGAAATGTGAGATGCATAACACAAAGAAATGATCTTAAATGGGGCAAAATTGGTTAAAAAGTTGAAATGAATAAAAAGCATGTAATGAAAATGTGCAATACTCTCATTGACCTAATTAAATATTTTATGTAAAATTATCGTTGGGCTATAGCCTATAAGCTTATAAAAGGAAAATCTTAATTCCCTCTGCTTAACCTTGCTATAGGTATTGTCTTGAATGAAAATTTTTACAAGTCTGTATGATAGAATCATCACTGGTTAAAACAAAAGGTTTTAGTTGATACGACAAGCAAACAGAAAGGACACTGTTGGGTGGGAGGGAGGAGAGGGTGGAGGGAGGGAGGTTTCGATAATGGGCCACAGTAATCAACCACATTGTATATCAACAAAATAAAATTTTTTTTTAAAAAAAGTTTTAGATTAAAAAATATTAGCATAAAAAAAAGATGAAGAATCCTTAATAAATGATTGGAATAATTTTTTATTAGTGTTACTGGAAATAAGTGATTTAGTGCCACTTTCTGCATCATATTGATTTGCTTTGAGAGAAAGGCACAGACAGAGAAGCATTTAAGGAAACAAAAATTACTAATGTCTACAGACTACAAAATTTTTGCGGAAAATATATGTACATGTTTTCCCAAAACAAAGGGACTAAGTGAAAACACTGAAAGTCTTTAAAGAACTAAGCTGGAGTTTATATTGCTGGTATTCTTTATTGATGATATAAGGAACATACAATTATATTTGAAGTTACAATTAATGATGTAAACTTTCCAGGTCAGGACTAACAGTTCCTTCAAAAACAGATTTTTAGGTACAGCATAGCTTGAACAAGTATTTGAATGAGACTCCTACCCTCAAGTTTCATACCCTAGAACTTAGTTAGTATTAGGGGACTTCGAAAAGTTTGTGGCAAAGTAGAATTAAAAGATAAAAAAAAAAAAAATTCATTTCCCAACATGTGCTCCATCAGGCTCAAAACACTTTTGTAAGCAATGATCCAGCCATTTAAGTTTATCCCTAAAGAACTGAGGGTCCTGGGAATTTTACTATATCAATGTAGTCTTTCTTACATTATTATCTGAAGAAAAATGGATGCCTTTAAAGATTTTTTAAGATTAGGAAACAAAAAGAAGTCAGATGGAGCCAAATCAGGACTGTAAGGTGGATAGTGGTTTTCCATTGAAACTCACAAAATTGTTCTTTTTGGATGAGAGGATTGAGCAGGGACATTGTTCTGGTGGAGAAAGGACTCTCTGCTGAAGCTTTCCCAGGCATTTTCTGCTAAAGCTTTGGCTAATTTTCTCCAAACACTCCCAAAATAAGCAGATGTTATCTTTCTTTGGCCCTTCAGAAAGTCAACAAACAAAATACCTTGAGCATCCCCAAAAACTATTCCTTTGACCTTTGCTATTGACTGCTCTGCTTTTGCTTTGACTGGACCACTTCTACCTCTTGGTAGCCACAGATTTGATTGTTTGTTATGTTCAGGATCTTAATAGAAAAGCCACACTTCATCTCCTGTTACAATTCTCCAAAGAAATGAATGCTTCAGGATCTTGATCACACTTGTTTAAAATTTTCATTGAGGGCCGAGCCCGTGGCGCACTCGGGAGAGTGCTGCGCTGGGAGCGTGGCGACGTTCCCGCCCGCCGCGGGTTCGGATCCTATATAGGATTGGCCGGTGAGTGCCGGTCATGAAAAAGACCAAAAAGAAAAAAAATAATAATAAAAAATAAAATAAAATAAAATAAAATAAAATTTTCATTGAAAGCTCTGCTCTGGTCTGCAGCTGATCTAGGCACAAAAGTTTTGGCACCCATCAAATGGAAAGCTTGCTCATCTTTAATTTTTCAGTCAGAATCATGTAAGCTGAACCAATTGAGATGTCTTTGGTGTTGGTTGTTGTTTCTGCTGTTAATTGTCAGTCCTCTTCAATTAGGACACAGATTAGATTCATTTTTCCTTTGCAAATCAATGTGGATGGTCTGCTACTGTGGGCTTCATCTTCAATGTCCTCTTGTCCCTTCTTAAAATGAGTTACCCATTTGCAAACTGTTGATTTCTTCAGATCATTGTCCTCATATGCTTTTCATAAAGCATCAGTGATTTTACCATTCTTCCACCCAAGCTTCACCATAAATTTGATGTTTATTCTTGCTTCAATTTTAGCAGAATTCATGTTGCTCTAATAGGGGCTGTTATCAAACTGTTGGCTTATCCTTCTTAGTGCCTCAAATTAGATCCTGTTCAGTTTATAACAAGTTGGTGAGTGTTTATGTTGGTGCAAAAACTTTTTGAAATCCATGCATAGTTTTTTCATAATACCCATTTTTCACAAACTTTTTGAAGACCCTGTATATGCTTCAAAATTTTGCATAGATGAAGTGTTGGATTTTCTAGAGGACACAGTGTATATAATTACTTGTCCCTGCCTGGCCTTCTGCACAATGTTAGATACAAAATGAAGAGTAAAAGTGGAGGCCAGAATGCATCTACTAATGACAAAGGTTAAACTGGAGGTCTTAGTGTAAGAGCCAAATGACCTGCTGATTAAATTGCAGACAAGACAGACTTTTCCAAGCACATTCCAGGCAGTCTAAGTGAGACAATGCCATAGGGCAGGAATCTTTTTTTGTAATGGGCCAGATTGTAAATATCTTTGCAGGCTGTATAGTTTTTGTTGCAGTTGCAGCTACTCAGCTTTGTGATTGTAGTGCAAGAAAGCAGCCATAGACAGCATGTAAACTAATGGGTGTAGCTGTGTTCCAGTAAAACTTTATTTAGGAAAACAGGCTTCAGGACTTGTGTAGTTTGCTGATCCCACGCATAGGGAAACAAAGGCAAATCTGCATTTCTGTGGCCAACTAGTGTCAAAAGGAAGAAACAGGGCTTAGCTGAATTTTGCATACCAAGGTTTTTCCCCCAAATGTGTTCATCAGATAAAATACTCCATCTCACCAGTATTAGAATGAGTAAAGGGGGAAGAAGAAACTTGGAATTATACTAATCAGCTCCCCTTATAAGAAGTGGGGGGAAAGCCTTCCTCATCAGCCCCTTGACCCTAGAATTTACTGTGATATTCAGGTGCACTGCCCTTCTAGTGGACTCCTAAGAATTTATGAGCACAAAGTGTAATTTCGTACTGCATATTCCAACTTTGAGAGTCTTGGTATTTCAGTGTTTCCCTTATGGTCAGTTCATTTTTGGCTAGTGAGAGTAAAACTAGTTAATGAGCTCCCAGAAGGACCTTTACCTTCCTGCCACATGTGGCAATAGGAGGACAAATGTGAAAAAATGGTGGAACTAACCTGCAAAACAAACAGTTCTTTTTTGAGGAAGAGTCTAGTCATCGTTGTCTTCTTCTGTTTAACTTCTCTGGACCATGGATGTAATTGGTACCCTTCAGCATGCTTAGGGTAGCTCAGATTCCTCTGTGGATTGAGTTTTATTTATTGAGCACCTACAAAGTGCCAGACATTTTGATAAATGTGGGGGATACAACAGTGGACAAGAGTGACACAGCTTCTGCCCTCATGAGAGCTTGTGTGGTGTAACAGAACAGGCTCTGAGAAGAGAAGGTGACCTCTAAGTTGCAAAACTGTAGGATGAGCTGGAGGGGGTGAATTGAGATGCGGAAGAAGAGTGTTGTGGTAGAGTTCATGCACATGCCGAATGGGACAGAGCTAGGCATGTTCCAGAATCTGGAAGAAGCATGGTTTGCCTGGAGCAGAGGGTATGAAGGGGAAAAGGACGAGGAGCCCAATATTGCAAGACCTCTGTAAGAGCTTGGGTTTTGTCAGGAGACCAGTAAGAATTGATCCAATGGGCTTTTAAGCCTTAGAATAATGTGAATGGTTTGCATTTTTGAATATGTTGAGTCCGGGTTAGAAGAGACAAAAAATTGAAGACCTACAGCTGCGCTGTCCAGCAGGAGAGCCATGAGCCCCATGTTGCTGTTGAGCAGTTGAAATGTGGCTAGTGTGACTGCAGAACGAGTTTTACTTTCATTTAATTTTAATTTAAAAATTGAAGCAATGGAAAATATTTTTTCTTTAACTTTATTGTTTTGGTTGGACTACATTTCACTTAAGCTGTTGAATATTTAGAGTCTGAATTGAGCTGTTTTGTAGGTGTAAAATATATACTGGATTTTAAATTCATGATATGAAAAAAAGAATACAGTATCTCAATTTTTTCTACTGATGACATGTTGAAATGACTATATTTTGGATATATTTGGTTAAATAAAACATATTATTCAAATTAATTTTACCTGTTTCTTTTTACCATTTTAAGCATGGCTTTTTGAAAATTTAAAGTTACATGTGTGTATCACATTATGTAGTTATTGGACTGCCCTCACCTGAAATCAGTTAGGAGTTTCTTGGAGGAATCCAGGTGAAAGGTCGTCATGATCTGAGCCAGGGTTGTGGCAGCAGGATAAGGTGGATGAATTTGAGAGGGATGTAGCAGGTGAAACTGATAGGATTTAGTATTTGATTAAATAAGAAAGGTAGTGAATTAGTTATAAAGAAAAAGGGAAACTTCAAGTATGAAAATACAGGGAAATGTGTATATAGTAGCTTAATAGCAAATTCAGATGTGTAAACAAAGACAATTCACGTTATTTTCATTGACAATTTAATTAAAATTAGGTACCTTAAAACAGTATTATTCTGCTTTTACCACTGGACTGTTTAGCATTTTTAATGTTTGCTGTTTATTAGGTACTACCTACTAATCATTAGAGTTATATAATTTTGCATTTCTTCCATGGTAGCTGGACACTGAAATTCAACATCTTTATTTCCTGGTCATTATCTATTCTTCTCCTTCAGCCAATCGCCAAGTTGGAAATGGGGCCCAAGGTTTTAATATACTTTTCAACATATAAGTTTTCTAAACATTTTCAAATTTGATAATCTGAAATTTATTTGCATTTTTTCTTTAAGGTTAAGCTTATTCCTATTTAAGAGAACAAGTACTGTATTTACATGTGAAGGACTAGACGCCTCCCTAATTTAAAGTGGAAGCCCTAAAGTATCTGGGTGCATATTAAATGTTTAATACTTTCTCCCTATTGTCCTCCTAACAAATAAGACGCATTTCTAGATTCATTTTCTAGTCTCTCAAGCTTATGAAAGTAGTCAAGACAGTTTCTTGACCCCCAAAAGACCTTTTAGTCTCTGGCTTGTTAGACAAAAGGGTCTGTGCTCTTCATTGGCATTCAGATCACAGGCAGCCACTGCACTCAGTGCAAAGCCAAGCACAGCTTTAGGATTTAGACAAAGCCACTCTGGCAAAGGAACCCAGCTGTCAGGGCAGCTGGCTGTATTGTAGAGAACTGTTGCATAACGGGGAGACCAAGTAGAACTATCAGGATGCAAATGTAAAAAAAAAAAAATGGTGGAGCTAACCTGCAAAAACAAACATTTCTTTTTTGGTGAAGAGTCTAGTACTGTTGTTTTCTTCTGTTCAACTTCTCTGGTCCATGGATGTGGTTGGTGCAATTTGAGTGTATTAGTTTACCTTAATCTCTGGTTATGATCCTACTCAATATTACTTTAAAACAAACATCTAATTTGTAGGAAGAGACCAAAGGACTTCAGAGTTTTGGAATCTTTTCATAATTTACAACTGTGTGTTACTTTATCTTAGGTTACTTTTATACATGATTTTTAATCCCAGATTAGGATGGGAAATCCTTTTTGCCCTTGATTTTATTTCATCTGATTTATAACAAAATATTATTCTCATTATTGTCATCCCAAAATTTCTCTCAGTGGAATCTCATAGTTGTCTTATTTAGTGTAGATACTTTGTAGGCTCAAGAGAAAAGCTGTTGAGATCCTTAAATCTTTTTGTTTGTTCATCTCTGTCGTGAGTTCCCTTTTTTTTTTTTTTTTTTTTGCTTTCTACTTTTCTTAGTTTTTATTTTTCTCTTTCTACTTTCATCTTCCTTAGTGTACTATAATGGAGTCCATCCACACTTTGGTAAAGTTTGTGGTAGGGAAAGTTTAATAGTAATCATAAGAAGAAGTTGTAAAGGGGGCTCTTAACCTGGACTTAGAGTGAATAGCAATGACAGCTGTGCTTTACTGAGCCAAGCACTATTTTAGGTGCTTCACATGATTTATTTCATTTAATTTGAACAACTTCATGAGGTGAGCACTATTATTATCTCCCTTTTGCAGATGAATATAGTGAGACCCAGAGAAATAAAGTGACTTGTCCAAGCTCAGACATCTTGTGTATGATAGAGCCAAGAAAGGCTTCTAGAGGTTGTGAAGGAGAAGCTGGGACCTGAAGAGGAAGAGTTGCCTGGTGCAGTGTGAAGGGAAGCAGGTTCTGGGAAGAGGGACCAACAAAAGTGCGACAGAGAGGAATCTCACACCTCTTTGGAAGTGAAGGTCCATCTGCAGGGCTGGAGTAGTGTGTGAGGAAGGGATTAGGGAGAAGTGATGCTGAAGAGGTGACTGCTCTGTGTTCAGATAATGTTTTACACATGGTTTTGCATGCCATGGTTCATTTATTTGGCAAATACTTGTGTCTATGGAGTGCCAGTTATGTGGGTGCTGTCTGTGGGGAAGATGGAAAGAAAAGAGCAGAATATGGGTGGTATCTGTCTGAATGGAATTAAATGGACTTTGTCTGAGGGTTTTAAAAGTAGACGAATCTTGACCAAATTCTTGGTACATCTGTTTTGTGTTGTTTTAAATAGGAATATGCCCTGACTTTGTCATTTTGTAGTTAGGCTTCCATTTTGCGGAGTATGCATAAAGCAAATATACCTCACAGGGCCTGGGTTTCCAAAGCCTTGCATTTTCAAATATTGACCTTGCAAAGGACAGGAAATTTTCCCAAGGCTATAGTCTCTGTTGTAATATAAAGAATTGTAGCACAGCAAGGTTGCTGGCTCAAAGACAGACAGGTTCCTGATTGATATGTAAAGATACTGGGAAATTACTATAAGAACAGAATGTTTAATAAGATCAAGCTTTTGTTGGTGGGTCAACTTAACTTCTTGAAAAATTGCATTATGGAATGTCACCTTGATTTTCTTACTGAATGTTACCAGCATCTATTGTTAAACTTGTTAAACTATACTTAGCAGAAACCCCACCTATGTTCTTTTCCTGTAACTTCCTGGTCTGGAGAATAAATGCAGGAAGAGAACTCCAATTCGTGGTTAATTTCCCCAAATGGAAGGAATGCCTCTCTCTTGAGAGTTCCGGGAGACTAACCCCTTTTCGAGGCTTCTCACTGCTCAGAAGAGATGGGCTTTGAGTAATCTTTGGCAGCTCCGTCACCCGGGGGAAAGGGGTGACAAATCCGTGGGAGGCAAAGCAACACCATTTCTTTCTTGTAGCTCTTAGTACTTTCCAAGACTCCTAGTTTCCTTAAGATTTTCCTATAATACACCACTTTTGTTTTGTTTTGCCTTTAAAATATTTTTAAGAACAAAATAACTCTATAGCTGTTGTTTTTCTGACTTTTAAACCTTCATCTATAGAGCCATTTTCTTCCTAATTCTCTTCTTAATTTTTTCATTTTCTTCCTAATTCTAGCTTTTTGTTTTCTTCCAGGACCATTTTTTTCTGCAGCCTTCTTTAGTACCTTTCTAGTAAATTTCATTGATGCTGGGCATCAAGTACAGCCATTTGCAGAGTGGTTTTTTTTTTTGGACCTCAGTTTTTTGGAATCTGAACATTGATTATTACAGCTGATAATGATTGGCAATTGTAATTTCTAACATACACTCATTGGTCACTAAGTGTGTTAATTACTCTAAGTACTTTATAACTTAAGCCATATAACAACTTTATGTGGTGGGCATTTTTATGTTATTTTTCAGTTTTATAGTGAAAGAAATGAAGTTTCAGCAGGATTAATGTTATCACCAGGATTTGAATCCAGGTATCTGACTACAAAGCACACACTTTTCACCCCATCTCAAGCCTTCTGTCCATTTTTCTTATTTTTACAGTTTTTCTTTTTTAATATGTGGCAGATGTTTTAAACTAAATATAACCAAAGCTGAATGCATCTCCCCCTAGATTACCTACCACTATACTTAATATTTATTTAGGACATATTTTCTGTTTAGAATTAGCAAAACGAAGTAATTTTACTTTTTAATAATATTTGAAATGTTTATTTTCAAACTCAAATTCATTCTTCCATCATATTTTCCCATGGCATCATCTCAGATACCCATCATTTTCTTCTTTCTTCCCAGTACTTATAAAGTTTGACTCTTTAACTGAATTTACATTTTTGTCTTCCCTATGTATTAGTGTCAAATGTGCTCCCACTTGTGCAGTTCAGTGTAATAAAAAAGGCTGGAAATAGCTGGACAGCTAATAATAATGACACGTATGAGGACGACAGTGAAGACAGTGAGGATAATGATGACAATACCTGGCTGCTCCTGCGCTGACGTTTGTTGCTGGCTATGCTACAGTAGTCTCCAGTAATGACAAAAAATGATGGAAAGTGTTAGGAGGAGAAACCCAGCAAAGTATTTTTCTGGCTGTCAAATAATCCTACTATTTATCTTAAATATGAGCAACCTGTTGTTAACAGTGTCAAATATCTCACTAAAATGGTATTTTTACAGATATTTTTAAATAATCGAATAATATGACCTGGTATTTTTTTCCTTTTTTATTTTTCATGCTATATTTTTGTAAACAATCATATTTCAGCGTTTCAGTGTATTTCTGAACTTCCATTTATATGCTCATTGACTCACCCACACGTTCATTCATCCACTCATTCTTGAATCCTTTACTGATCACATGCTTACTGCTTACTCGAGGTGATGGCCAGGTACAGGAGGAACAGTGGCACTCAGGGCTGGCACAGTCCAGGCCCTCACAGACTTGACAGTGAATCTGTGACTGGATTAGACTTAGGAGAATCAGCCTATCCAAATTCTTCTTCTTGAGAGATCCTCTGTATTTGAATTTTGTATTTTCTGGGCTTTTTATTAATACATTTGAATATACTGACTTTAGAATTATGCTTGTAGTTATGTAGATATTGGTTTGATTTCTATGTAGTTTTTAAGTTTTACTCATTGGCATTCTAAAAATTTCTTCCCCCCCCCCCTCAGTACAGTATTATGTTTTTGTGCTCTGCTCATGCTGTGTCATTACAGCTACAGCAATAGCTATTGTTAGGTCATGCCTTTTAACTGCTGTATTGTATTCCATTTGAATATGCACCACTACATTTTATTTATTTAATTGATGGACTTTCAGACTGTTTCACCCTTTTCTCTTCTTTTCAGTCAGTACCACAATAATTTGTGTCTGTTCTGTATAAAAACTTTAAACAGATTTTGAAAAAGAACTATCTTTTCTCTCACTACTGTGTGTTTTAAAACAGAAGTTTTGAGTTTTGCCCTCAGTATTTTTGATTGGGCTCTTTTGCAGAGTGTTCTGGTTAAATTAGTTTAAATTGAGTCTAGGTTGTCCTCTTTTCATACCTTCAGAGTGAAAGTCCTGAACTGGTCATTTTACTTGGAGTGCAAGAACAGGCATAGGGCACAGTACTGAACAGGTAAAAGGAAACAAAGTGTAGGAAAGCAGCTAATTATAGTAATTGCAGCTGGTTTCAAAGTACTCTAACCGTTTGTGCATAATGCTTACTTGAAAGCATCAAATGTGTGCTAGTTCTGAAATAGAACTCCTGTTTGTCGTTGAGCATGTGTTTATGCAAATGACAGCTGTTGTCAAAGCACCTTGATAAAGAGTAGTCCTGTTTACGTTTAGATTCTCCCCAAAGAATTAACAGTGTTCTCTCAATAAATCTGCAGTCTATTCTCCTCTCAGAGGCTGTTGTTTGGAGGGTGGTGTGAAAGAGGCAACAAGTGCTTGCTAATCACTTGAATATACATAATTAGCTACAGTCTGGCACACTAGGTTCTTTGCAGAACCGTAACAGTGCTGATTGGCAAATACCCAGTAACAAGAGATGTGTCACCAGATAGTTGTTGAGAGTCCTTGTTTGTTCATTGGTATTTATTCTTTATTCTTCTGAACTTGAGTTAAGTTTTCATTATCGGTACACAAACTCTTTTCTTATTCTTTTTAATGAACCAGTGTCAGTTATATAACCAGTGTCAGTTATATAACAACTCTTCACAGTTTTCACTAACAACTAGTGTTGCAAATTTCTAGACTAACTAGAGTCTGAGGTTATTATTTAAAAACCCATTTGACATATTTTGTAATTCCAATATCCAAGCTTATTGGATACTCAATCCACATTGGAAGACTTTTAGACTAATTTAAAAAAACAAAAAACTGTTGGTTTAAGACTCAAGGAAACAAAATACGTTCTATTTTCTAATGTTCTAGCTTTGCATCAGATTGTTGAATGACCCTGTTGTAGGAATATTGAGACCTCAAACTTTGCATCTTGAAATATGGGTGCAGATGAGGGCCAGGGCCTCCTATAAAAGCTTTTAGGCTCTGGTGATTGTTTTCCTTTCCCACTGCCCACCACACTCAGATCCACTCAGGCTTCTTCCATGCCTGATCCCAATAAAATTGTGGACAGATGGCCACTTACTGACTTTAGCTCTTTTTATATAGATTAGAAAGGAAACTTGATAACCTTATCTCCCTAGGAGGTTACATTGTTGGACTGTTTTGAGAATCCCACAGGTTGTTGGGCAACAGTCTTGTCTATACCCTGAGTGCAGCACAGTATTTCCCAGAGTGTGACATTTGAGATTATTTTAGGTGGTACATAGGGAACCTTTTTAATTTCATCAGTTATTTATTTTTATGTATTAGATGAATATGAAAAATCTCTCCTTTCATGGTATAGAAATCAACTAAGACCACTCAAATGAGGACAAAAGCTGTTTATTCAGAGCTTGCATAGCAAGGGAGTCGGCCACCATCACTTGCGTTTGGCAAAGACTCAAAGGCAGGCAGGGGAGAGGGAAAGCTTCACGGTGGGAAAAAGGGAACTGATTGGAGGCTGTTGGCATGGGGAGGCAGGAGGTAGGCATCTTATGCAACTGGTGTTGGGGATCGGAAAACAATACCTCAAAGTATGGCACTTGGGCCTGCTGAGTACTTTGAACTAAAGGACACTGGAAGGCCTCAGAAGCAGCCTCAGAACCAAGGTCTCTCTGACCTTCTCCTGCCCTCCTGCCTCTTACTCCTCATTCTCCCCTGAAGTGAGTCGTAGAAACCAGAATTTCCCTTCCCCAACGTGGGCGATAAAAACTAGAGCCCCCTTTCCCCAAAGCCAGCCATAATAACTAGAATTATTAGTCTAATCTTCCCGTGCCTTTCTGTCCAGGAGCTGATCATAAAGAAATTTTCTGACCTACTCTTGTCTGACAGTAGGTCACAGACCTTTGTTTCAGGGGGGTCCTGCCCCATACCTGGGAGGAGGAATGCTGTACACAGAGGCCAAGAGATATCTGAACAGACAGGCCCTGCTGGGTTTCCCCCCCTGATTACTAGCTTTAGATCATACTCTTTGGTCCTGTCATATTCCCTCATGGCTGTCCACTCTTCGTCAAACCTTAGCATGAAAATGAGTAGTTTTCCTTCTATCTTCAGGTCTTCATTCTGAAGGCTCCCGTGTTACATAAAACTTTGATTAAATAAATTTGTTATGCTTTTCTCTTGTTAACATGTTTTTGGTTAGAGGAGTGTTGTTTTATGAGAGGTAAGTGACCCTTATGAGGGTCACCTTTTCACCCCTGCACTGGTTTGGGGAGCATCTTTAGCTTTCTCTGGTTGCTCCTGAGCTGGAAGCAGGGGCAACATTAGGGAAGCTGGTAGTCATTGCCCACGTCCTGAGTGTTCTGGGCTCGTTGCTGCAGAGCTTGTGGTCTGGCTTCCAGGTTGGTTGTGCAGATGTGGGTCAGAGCTCTGTTTTCATGTATGGTCTGGCCATCGTCTGTTTTTATATTCAGTGTCTCAGTGGATAGTATTGTTAATATGAGGCTACATTTATTTAGAAAAATAATAAACATATAGAAAGAAGAATATTAAGTGAATTATTAAGTAAATTGTGAAGATGGTAAATGAATGACATGAACGAGAGGAAACTAAAAACTGTTAATTTTTAATATATACCAGGCATTTCAGTAAATGTTTTTGTTTTATTTTTTTCTGTCCACTTAACTTCTCTGCAAGTAGGATATTATAATCCTGAAATTAAAAATGCAGATCCTGAGGGTTAGTGACGTAATGGTCCATGGTGGCACAGCCAGTGAACAGAGGGGCTAGAGTTCTAACCCAGAGCTTCTGACTCCAAAGGTGTTACTCTAGAAAGAGACACAAACCCTTAGTTTACAAATGTGATAATTCCATAAGTCGAGATATTTGGCTATGCAAAAATTATCTTTCAGTGTTTCACTTTGAGTACCCTCTTTTTTTCTCTTCTTCACAGAACACTATTTTGGGAAAGGGGACTTAATAAATAACCTCTCCCCTGACACTAAATATCTGTGGCTGCTAGTTTCTGTGGCTGTGTACTTCCTCCTTGTGCTTAGAGGAAGCTGCGGTCACCCTTGTTACTGCTGCTCTGCTGAGGTCATCCAGTAAGAGCAACTTGGGTCCTGCCCGTTACCTCTTCTTGCCTCCTCCATTTTTCTTGTTGCTATATCAAAGCAAGTGTTGTCTAAATTCCTGTAGACTGTCTGTTCTCTATTGCCTTATTATTGGTGATACTGTCATGCCACTTGGAAGTTTGAGTGGTAGAAAACATGGATGAACTACTACAACAGTGTAACGTGTATCTCCAGCAGGGCATCCTTGCGCTATCATTTTGACTTATGGTGGATAGCCTTCAGATGTCCCAGATACTTACATATAAATTTTTATGCTATAAACAGCAATATAGTAATTCAAAAATATTTCTGAAATGTAAATATTTAATGCTGTTAGGAAAGAGTCAGTAGAGAAAGAGACACACATTGAATATCCAGGCAAGGTGAAAGTAAATTATTTTATTCTGTTCTTAAAAAGGAACCATTCTCTTTGGAGAAAGTACAAAATACACATAAAGAAGAAAATTATAATCAATGATTTTACTATCCAGAAATAAGTTACTAATATTCCTTCATCTTTTGTCTGTGCACATATTTTTATATTTTTGAAAGTTAACATTTGGAATTTTGTATCTTTCTTTTTTTTTCTTAATATTATAAGCCTTTTCCCATATCATTAAGGACTTCTCATAAGCATCTTATAATAATTTACCTAACAGTCTTAATCACTAGATAAAGTTAAGATAGATTTCAGATTTTTAGGTAGGTTTTTATAAGCGAAATCACTAGCTCAAAGGATATAGCTATTGTCTTCATAATCTATAAAGCACTTGATTTTTTTCTGGAAAGGTTGTACCAACTTAAGTTCCCACCATATTCTTATACTTTAAACTCAGTGTATATATATGTTCTCCCTTTCACTCCTACTTTAGATTTCATCTCTTTTCATCTTCTCAGAGACAACTCAGTTTTTTTTTTTTTTTTAAATTTTATTTTGTTGATATACATTGTAGCTGATTAATGCTCCCCATCACCAAAACCTCCCTCCCTTCTCCCTCCCCCCCTCCCCCCCAACAATGTCCTTTCTGTTTGCTTGTTGTATCAACTTCAAATAATTGTGGTTGTTATATCTTCTTCCCTCCCCCCCCCGATTTGTGTGTGTGTGTGTGTATGTGTGTGTGTGTGAATTTATATATTAATGTTTAGCTCCCTCCAATAAGTGAGAACATGTGGTATTTCTCTTTCTGTGCCTGACTTGTTTCACTTAATATAATTCTCTCAAGGTCCATCCATGTTGTTGCAAATGGCAGTATTTCATTCGTTTTTATAGAGACAACTCAGTTTTAGTCATCCCCTCTCTTGTATCACCAGTCTTTCCCTCACTACTTTTATCATTCACATCAGCATATAGATGTGCATTAGTATCTTTCATCCTAAAAGGAAAAGCCCTCCCTTGACACCTTGCCTCCCATGCCAGAGACTACCTCTATTTCTGCTTTCCATTTTAATAAAATTTCCTGAATGATTTGTCCATACTGACAGCTTACATTTTATCATCTCGTAGTTACTTTTCTACTTTCTGAACTGTAGTCTAATTGCATTTTTTTAACACCCCACTGAGAAGACTGTAGTCAAAGTGACTATGACATCCATGTGAACATTTTTCTGCTTATGTCTTTCTTCTCTTAATACCATTCAGCACAATTAGCACCTCGCTGCTTTGTGAAACATTTCTCTTATCTTGGTTTCTCCTAACTCATTGGCCATTCCTTTCAGATCTCTTATTGGCTCTTGAAACTTGATGTGTAGATATTGGAGGGCCTTGTGACTCAATTAAGACTCGGTGGTATATATGTTATCTTTTGAGAAGTTTCTCTAGGGAACAGCTCATAGAAAATGGCACCCTGGGACCTTCAGCTTTGTCCCAGAAATTCTTTTTCAAGAACCTGATGAAATTTCTTTAAAAAAAAAAAAAAGAGTATAGTATAACTGGCCTAAATCAAAACAACCTGAAAAATAGATGTGCCCAGTGGAAATCCTCAAATCATTTCAAGTTCTTCAAAACTACCACTGTATGCCCCTCTACTATAGGTCAAGGAGGATGGATATCCAAACATAACTCTTGTTCATAGTTCCTGACGGTTGCAGGTATATCCTATAATCACTGGTTACCTCGCATCATTTCTTGTAGATAAATGGTATTCATGTGTAGGCTGTCATCCAACTTGGATGTCTCTGAGCATTCCAGTAATATGACTGAGAAGCAGCAGCATAATATTCGTGCCATGCCCTATAGTAAGCTCTCCAGTAATCCTCATAATCCTGATAGGTGTCAGAAAAACTCGAATGTGTTTCCCAGTGACAGTCATACCAACCATCTTCCTGGGGTTCTGTATGCAATGGATAGGAAGACTGCCTGGGTAGGTTTCTCTAGCTCTGCTTAGCTCTCTGGTTAGCCACCTCTTTGTGCCTTGACTTTATCTGGATTTCATGTGATCCTTGATATTCTTCCAGATTGGGGGTGTCATTTCCATTCAGAGGTTGTTGCAGAGAGATATGCCCATTCACAGAAGTAGATTCAGAGTCTTTCAGCTGAGTATCAGAAGAGCCTTCTAAGTATGACTTATCTCCTTTACTCTGGGAAGAAGTCCTCGAGCTATAAGAATCACTGTCACTATCAGAGTCTCCAGACTGAACTACTACTTACCAATATCTGTACTCTCTCTTCAGAAACTCTATTTCTCACAAAACCATTTTGAGGATTCACAGCCTGGTCCCCAGGACCTGTGTAGTATCTGATGATTTCCACAGGTTTCTCTAACCTCTCTTTAATATAGTGTTCATAATCCTCTACCAATTCTGCAAAAGTTGAAGTACGGGGCTGTTGGATTTTAAAGGAAGAGAGACAAGGAATTTGGGGGAGTGACACAGGTAAAGCTTCTTGGACTTGGTACTGACTATTGGTAGGGTTTTCAACAGGGGTCTGAACAGAATTCTTCATTTGCTCTTCCAGTTGTATGGTACAGCCCAGTTCTTTCAGTGGCACTGCTTTTTCCATGATTCTATACTCTGACTGGCTTTTCACAGGAAGCTTTTGTTTCGTATTATTTTTTGATTTGTAGATAAAAAGTATTTCTAGAGGAAGCCATGTGGTTACCATGAGCTTTCTGAGTTTGAAGGGTTCTCTATTTTTTGAACTTGCTTTCTTAGGGGTTGGGTAGGTACACTTTCTAAGCCATATGTATGCACAGCAGCTTTAACCGCCACATCCCAATCCAAACATTCTTCCATCAGACCAGGAGGAACGGGATCTGGTAAACGGAGAAGGTTGATATTACATTTCTGGGCAGTTTTCATCATCATATTTTCTTCTTCTCCCTGGCAAAAGTAGGTCACTGTCAGTCCCGATGTACCAAAATGGCCAGCTCTGCCAATCCGATGCATATATGTCTCCCAGTCCAATGGTACATCCAGATTTACAACCAGATTCACCTTCTCAGCATCAATCCCACAGGAAGTCAAATCTGTGGAAATGAGGACTCCGCAATGAAACTGCTTCAGTTTAGCCATAGCATCAAGATGCTGATTCTGATTCATGTTACCTGAAATGCACTCAGCAGGAAAGCCTTTAGAGGAAAGAACATCAGCCAAATGCTGTGCTCTGCTGTGCAAATTAGAAAAGACTAAGGCTTGATTAAATGGAATTCTGCTGAACAGTTCCTGTAAATGCTGAGCCTTTTCCTCAAAAATCTTATGGGCCAAAGGGTATGAATTGACAGCTCTAATACTGCTTCAAGCCTATTAGACTTGGATACTGGGATTTAGTCTTACAAAAGTGGGATCTCTGATGTATATTGTAAAAGCATTAGCCAAAAATTCAGGGTAAGTAGCTGATACTGCCAACATTTGTTTACTGGCAAGCAAGGAAGAATAAATCCAATTTATTTGCTCGTGGAAGCTGCCTTCTTCTAAAACCTTACCTGCTTCATCAAGAATAAAGAGACTCATACTGCCTGGGTTCAAGTAGTCAAGTTCTATGAGTTGTTTAATTCTGCCAGGAGATCCAACAGCAATATGACACTTTTTAAGTCTGGTTTTGTCTTGTGATAATGGAGTCCCTCCAATGAAGACATGACACTCTAAGCCTTCCATTTTGATTCCAATGGCTGTGATAACAAAATGTATCTGTATGGCAATTTCTCTTGTAGGAGCCAAAATCAAAATCTGGGTGCTTAAGCAATGGTGGCGAACACGCAGGTTTTCCCAGTTCCAGATTTAGCTTGAACAATTAAATCGAGCCTGCTGCGACCCAGCAGGATGGCCTGCGCTGCAGGGGCAGGGGCCTCCGAAGCCGGCAGCTCGCAGCCCCTCCAGTACCGGCCGCGACAGCAGCCGAGACTCCAAGTCGCCCGCTCCGCCAGCAGCACGTCTCCCGTGCGGGTCCGCGGGCCACCGACGTCGTGAGCCATCCGCAAGCTCCGCACGGGCTCGGGGGTTGGCTCTGGGGCTGGCTCTGGGGCCAGCTCCGGGGCCGAGACCTCTGCGATCGCCACTGTCGCTAAGGCCGCCGCCAGGGTAGCCGTGCCACCAGGCCTCATGGTACTTGAGGTGAAGCGGGGAGTCTGGGAACGAGAAGAGCCTTTTCAAACTCTTTAAAGCAGGAAACAGTAAAATGATCAGTTATGTAAGTTGTCACTATGATTAATTCATTTAAGCAATAACCATATGGCATATATACTATTAGTATCCCCATTTTACAGATGAGGAAATTGAGGTATAGAGACGTAAGGAATCTGCTCACATACAACCAGCAAGTGGCAGGGACGGGATCTGACCCAGTCTTCCTGGTGTTAGATGCTAACCGTTCTTAGCATCTGTGCAGTAACGCCCTCCAATCCCACCTCCTCCTTGATGCTTGAAACTACAGACAATTCCCTCTTATTAAGTCTGTCTCTATCCTTGCTTCCAGAATGTCTCCCTCTTCTCATTCTTTTCTTTCTGCTCTGTCCATTCCCTGTCAGTCTCCTTTGCTGGTTTCTCCTTCTGGACCACCCTTTAAAATATGGATGTTTCTTAGCTTTCAGATTCTCCTCTCATTCTATACTCTCTCTCCCTCATCTCTGCAATCTATTTCCAGGGCTTTGATGTAAGAAAGACCTCATGGGCTCCAAAGTATTCATCTGTGGCCTACACCTCTTCGTTGAGCTTCAGCCCATATTTTCAACTATACACTGAACATCTCCACCTCCACATCTCTCAGGCATCCAAATTCAACATGTTTAAAACTTATCACCACTTCCTCTTTCTGTACAATTTATTTAGTAAGTAGCTCCACTCTTGCTTGAATCGCTAAATGGCCATTTGTAAGAAGTCCAAATATCCTGCTGGACAGGCCACCTGGAGAGGCCCCGAAACTACATGCCCTGAGCCCCACCTGCCAGCCACCCCCATCAAGGCAACAGGCATATGAGTGAAGATGTCTTGGAACCTCCTGATCAGACCAGCCACCAATGGAACATCACCAAATGACCACAGTCAACATGACATGGAGCAGAAGAATCACCCAGCTGAGCCCTGCTCAAATTCCTGCCCCACAGAGTCCTATGATATAATAAAATTGTGTTGGTTTATGCCAGTATGTTTTGGGGAGGCTTGTTACACAGCACTAGATAACTAGAACACTAGCTCCTCACTATCACCCTCTGTGCATGTAACACACAATGACAACTGACCTTTGAAAGAAATCTGCTGGGGCCTAAATGAAAAAGAAACAAAAGCTGACTTCAAATTCTCATGTCCTAACTTATACTGTCTTTATTTCTCTGAGTTATACATTGTTGCACCCTAGTCTTCTTCCCAGCTTGACTTAAAACTTGTCTTTAAAGCTATTTTGAAACTTCCCAACCTGCTGGTCTTAATAGCTCTGATCTTGCTTACTGGAAGCCTCCAGCAAGTGCTTCTCTTTCTAATGATTCCTCTTAAACCTTATCTCCCTAAGTGATTCCTGCCCATGCTGTTCCTACCATCAAGAGGGGACAAACTTCCTACCTTGGATTCCTCCTGATTTTTCTTGACTTGAACAGGGATAAAATGGAATTTTCCCAGCCCCACTTATTCTTGTGCCTGTGTTCTGGTTAAAACAAGATAACCAGTTCATGTGTTTGCCCCTCCCCCCACTAAAATATGACATCCCAGTTTACTAAGTGATGTCTAGATTGCAACCTTTTACCAGGCACTCCTCTCCCTTCCCAGGAGAGCACATCACATGTAGGCAGAGTCAAGTAGGAGCAATAGTTAAACACCAGGTTCTGCTTTCTACTCAAGGCATCACAATTTCCCCAAACCTGTCAGTGTTCATACCTTGGGCCACAAGTGAACACTAGGAAAGATAGCCAGTTTTAAAGCTGTTATGATAGTGCTGTTTTCCTTGTAACTTGAGAGCCCAAGGTTCTTTCCCACAAAGCCAAGTTACGGGTACATGCCCTGCTCCATAAGACACCCAAGAAGTCTTGGTTTTTAATGCCTCTTGATACTAAAAACAAAAGAGGATTCATTAAGCAGACAAATCCACGACCAGTGACTTGAGGCAGGAGAGCAGCCCTTCTCCCCAACACAGGGCTGCCCTAAATCTCAGGTACTGCTCTCAATCCTAGTTACAAGCAGCTGTGAAGCAATTATTCCGAGGAGCAGGAAGCAGCCCTTCAAAGCAGGAGCAGCTGGTGGGACATCGTGCTGTCTGGCTTCCTGGCACCATCCCCAGACTGAAACTTCGAATCACGGGGCTGCTTTTAGTCCATTTCATGTCCTCCCCAAGGTGCCTCTAGGAAAAACAAATTGCTCTAACATAGACAAGGTCTTTCCCCATTTTTAATGAAACTTACTGACAGGCTCACTAATTCTTTCTGGATACCAACATAAAAACCTCAGGGCTGTAATCATATGGTGGGGAGAGGGCTCAGGTTCAGCAAATCCTCTCATCCATGATCTTCCAGTTCATCCTCCCAGCAGAAAGCATAGTAAATGCTCTGGTGGCCAGTGGACACAATGGCACCCAAGCCCTACCACAGGGCCTTTGGGAACTGCTGTCCAGAGGTGTGCATCTCCAAGGTGAATCCCTTGTCTTTGGGACTGAGTGGAAATCATCGTTATGTTGGAAAAGCAAACAACACTGATGTAAATGGGTTTTAAAAGATGCTTAGAAATACGGAAATTCAAACCGAATGCACTGAGGTCAATCTCCCTCCTGACTGTAAACCGACCACCTGCACCAAGTCTGAGCTCGGGCTGGGACACTTCCTTGGCTCTAAAGCACTGGGTGTGACTTTCTTAGCTAGGATTGGGAAAAGGGAAAAGGTGGAAGAACAAGAGGGAAATCCAGGACAAGGGACATCTCAAACCATAGTCACAGAAACTAGAATTGTGAGACCCAGTTAATTATTTCAAAACTTCACCTTTCTAAAGGGAAGCTACCAAAATTCCTTAACAGAAATAGTAGAAAGGATATTCTGGATTTAAGAAAAGAAAAAAATCTTAATGTAAGCCAAGTACTACCTTCTTCTTCTAGAATTATTTCTTCTAAAACTTCTGAACTCACTGTCCAGCTTTCTCTCTCTGTAGCACGGGGAGAACATCACCCATCTTCTTCCTGATCTCAGGCAACTAAGAGCATATGAGTTCCTCAGAGGAGGAATGTGGTAGAAACTCAGGGGATTTTTACTGACCAGTATTCCATCTATCCCTCCTTACATCAAGTTAAAAAGTAACAATAATGGAAATTCTGGGCCCTTGCCATTAAAATAACAAAAGACAGTCATCATTTACTGATTCAGTTCTCACCACTTGCAGAGCATACGGGGCATGAGACATCTTGTCAAACATATGGTGTTCCAAATATGACAGTGCTAAATATTTAATATTCCACAATGGCTTAATCGTAAATCTAGTGGTGAAAAGTTGTAGGCAAACCACCAGCCCTCACAGCAAAGGTAAGTTCCACTATAGCTTCTCTAACTTACTTGGTTTTCTTTGTCGATTAACTTCCTATCCAAATAATTTAGGGCTGGACGGTTAGTTAGCTCAGTCAGATAGAGAGTGGTGCTAATAACACCAGTTCAGGGTTCGATCCCTGTACTTGCCAGACACCAAAATCAGAAAGAAAGAGAAAAAACAAAACAGAAACCAAATATTTCACTGGCTTTATTTGTCATTGAGGGGGGAAAAGTCCAGGAACAGGTAAAAACAAACAAAAAACAATATTGGTCAATTAATCTCTACTTAAAATTCCCAAACCAGCACATCCTTGTCCTTTGAGCCCATTTTTCTAATTATCCAAGACTCACTTTCTGCCTTCTCTCTCCAAAGATCATAATAGCGCCCCACACCTTTAAAAGAAGTTATTATACACATTTCTAAGTTTTAGAGGTGCCAATCATAGCTGTATTTCCTCATGCAACTGTCTTGCCTGAACTTAGCTAGTGCATGATAATTGTAAGACTAATAATAATTAATAGTAAAAACAACAGATACCAATGGACTCAATGTATACCACGTGTTAAGCATTTCTATACCTTATCTCTAATTCTCATACCAACCAGACAGCTAAATAACTTGGTCAAGATCACACAGCGTACTCACCAGCAGACACAGGATTTTTAATTCACATCTTTCTGAGTCGAAAGTCCACACAGTTGTGTGCAGCATCTACTCTGCAACCCCTGTGGGAGCTACACTCACACTGTATCGTCAAAATCAGAAGGCTATGACAGCTGTAGGATGCAGAGAAAAATCAGAAGTATTCAGGCACTCCTCTAAGCGATTTAGTAGCTCTATCAGATAAGATTGTTTGGGGGATAGCCCTCATTTTTCCCTCCAATCTACTATCCAAGTCTGGACATTAAAACTTAAGTTAAACCACAGGTATGTACAATCGATTATGTTTAAATAAATAAATAAAAGAAATTGAGAGTTAAAAAAAAAATTGAGCTAAACCAAGTCAAAATATAAAGAACAATAAAGCACATAAATCTAAAGGCTATCCTTTTTTTAACTTAAAAAAATTATAGATGTAAAAGAAAGTTGCAAAAATAGTAGCGTATAACCTTCACTCACCCTCCCCTAAGGTTAGCATCTTGTACAGCCCCAATGCAATTATCAAACAGGAAACCAGTAGTAGCAGAATAGTAGTAACTAAACAACAGAGTTAATCTGGAGTTTACCCAGTTTTCCCACCGCTTCACCTTCCTCCGCTCCAGACTGTCATCCAGGAGTCCACACTGCCTTCAGCCGATGTGTCTCTCCAACCCGTGGACGCTGCCCAGTCTTTCCTCGTCTTTCATGACCTAACACTTTTGAAGAATACTGGTAGGCTGCCTTGGACTGTCTCTCACTTTGGGTTTGTCTGATGTTTTCTCAAGATTGTCACTGAGGTCACGCAGTGCTGGGGAGAATCCCACAGAGGTGATGTGCCCTTCTCAGTGCCACATCAGGAGGTACGCGATGCTGACGTGTCTTTTTACGGACAATGTTAACCTTGATCTCTTGGTTAAAGTGGTGCCTGCCAGGTTTTTCCACTATAAAGTTATTGTTTTTCCCTTTGTAATGAAAAATACCATGGTAACAAGGGGATACTCTGATGACTAATAGAGTCTACAGGGTCTATTTGACCCACAGGGACTCTGAACCATAATCCTAAACTCAAATACTGAAGTAACAACCCCTTTGAACCTATTTCCTTCATACAAGTGTAATATCTTCATGGCCATAAGCAGTTATGTCTATGAATGTCTACGCCATGTTCCCAGACCAAAGCTGGTTGGCGACAGCAAAATTGGATTAGGAATGTGTTAAAATACATGTTCCTGGCCCTAGCCCCAGGGATTCTGATTTAGGAGGCCTAGAGCAGGGCGCACTCTAAGCACTTTCAGCAAACATCTAAGGTGACTTAATCTCAGGGCCAGGTCTGGGAAGCACTGCTGCTCAGTAGTAAATGCCACACAGATCCCATCCCTGATGTCATGCCCGCCCTACATCCTCACCACCGTCCCCCACCTTCCTCTCACTCAGGTAAATGCTCGGCCCCTGAAAGGGTTACAGCAAGTGCTGTAGGAAACCCACCCTCCTTCCTCTGAGCTACTGCATTGTATCCCTTCATATGAGCTTGGGTCCCACAGGACTCCAGGAGCTGAGTAAGATTCTCTATGTTCAGAAGAAAATCTAATCTACTGCTGAAACCTCCTCCTCCATTACAAAATTACACTCTATGAGTCTCTCCTCACGGTATTGGGTCAGTAAATACTAAACTAAGAGCCAGGTAGGATTGTGCGGAGGGACAAGGAGACAAGAAGACCAGGGACATTGGTGAAGAGGGGAGCAAATTAAAGAAGGCAGAGGGGTCCTATCCTCCCCCCACCTGGCTACCCCCAGGTGACCCCTTCACACACTGCCCTGCTTGTAAGAAGCAGAGGCCAGAGTGGGTACAGGGCCTCCGGACCCATAACTGGAACCCACAGCAGGGCTGCCGGAATGGGCACCCCGGGAACTGGGATGGAGACTCCCAGGGGTCTTTGGGATGTGAGGGGCACACACACTGTGAGTCCAGCACACGCCATGCCTGAACACATTGGGATGGTACACCGGCTCAAAAAGCAACACTTCCCATCCTCTCTTACCCACCAGCAGACACCAGAATGGGCAGGTGTGTCCAGGAGCAGGAATACAATGGGGCTGTCAAATTTGGTGGTGCTCAAGGAGCAGCTTCTGAGGTGACTCAACCCTTCATCTGTCAAAGCTTTCTCTTAAATTGAGGCAAAATTAATATAACATAAAATTAACCATGTTAAAGTGTACATTTTAGGAGCAGTTACCGTATTCACAGTGCTGTGCAACCACCCCCCATACCAAGTTCCAAGCATTTACATCACCCCACAAGAAAACCCCAGTCCCATTAAGCAGCCACTCCCCCATTCTCCTCTCTACCCATAGCTGTTTACAGTGAGGAGTGAGGGGATTTTCTCTGTGATGAGATTTTATGTAACCACTGTTTGTAGAGCTTTGCAGACCCAGGGTTCAAAGGGCACGGGAACAATGTTCTAACCAGGAGGGAGCAGTTTTCCAGAAAGGCCTGAGGTAACTCTTCCCTCCTCCTGCTGCACCCGGTCCAGGGGGGACAGAGCCAGGGCCTTCTGCTCACACACCCTTGTGGCCAGTAATCCTTGAGAACAGGGTATCGCAAGGGCTTTGAGAGGAACCCACACAGTGCCCAGTCTGGGTCACTCCCCGGAAACAGCTCTGGATAGAGGTCAGCTCTTACCCGTTGCTTCTCTGCGTCCACATAGCGAATGCCAAAGTAGTCCTTCTCCAGCGGGCTGTAGTAGTTGCAGATGTGGTCGATGAGAAACTGCCCTTTCGTCTCCCTCTGCAAAGGAAGCACATGGAAGTTTCAGCCAGCGTCACCTGCTGCAATCACATCACCTTGATGGGTCTGCTTTTAGAAAAACGGATTCCCTCACTCCAGTCCCTGGAGGAGGGGCTTCCAAACTCTTTTAACCACAACCTCAGTGAGAAATACATTGTATGTTGTGAACCATCACACATACACACGAAACCAAAAGAACATCAAATCAGAAGGCAAAGGGACACCCAACAATACCCTGCACGGATACGATGTGCTCTAATATGTTCTATTTTATTCTAATACATGCCGTTGAATGCTTCTAGTGCTATTAATGACTCAGGACACTGATTTCACAACTCAATACCTTGTGGAGACCCATAGTTTGCAAACCCTAATGTGACACTTACAGTGCTCTTTACTGCTGTTCTAACCACTTTGTATGTATTCACTCAGTCCTCATAATGATCCTATGAGAAAGATCCTTATTTTATATCTGAGGAAACTGAGGCACAAAGGGATTCAATGACTTGCCCAAAGTCACACAACTTGCACAGAGCAAGGCAGAATTTGAGACAGGCCAACTGGCTGCAATTGTGATTCCCCAGGGCACGTGTGAGTCCACTGCGGCTTATCAGAGACAGGGCCAGGTGGTGTGGCCATGCAGTGAATGGATCAGGGCACCATGGCTCGCAGGGGAAAACTGCCTCCCTGGGCCTCAAAGCCACTGATCACATCCATAAATCAACACAGAAAGACACTGGAGGAGTCTTGGGGGAGCCCAGGACTGGGATCCAAAGACAGGTTTATGTGACCTTGGGTAAACCTCCGGCTGTTTCCACTTTGGCAAAATGAGGTGGTTGGACTCGATGATTTCTAAGTTGGTTAGACTGTTTTCCCATTTAAAATTCTAATGAGTAAAAGACACATCAGCCAAATCTGATTAAGATAAATACCATGACAACAAAACTCTGTTAATAGCAAAGACCCTTCAAAGCACTCATCAGGATATCTGATAAGACTAATCATTTTTGCTTCAATCAAAGTCACTGACAGGCCCATGGAAAGTTTTAGGGATGGAATGTGACCTATAAAAATAAATGAAGGAGTTAGAGACATTAAGTTAGCCACTATTGCAATCCACTAAAAATAATTTTGGAAGATCACTTTGGTCTATGTACCAAATGATCCAGTAATCCCACTACTGGGTATATACTCAAAGGGAATGGAAATCATCATGTCAAAGGGATATCTGCACTCTCATGTTCATCACAGCTCTATTTACAATAGCCAAAATATGGAACCCACCTAAGTGTCCATTGATGGCAAACTGGATGAAGAAATTATGGTATATATACACAATGGAATACTACTCAGCCATAAAAGGAATGAAATTCTGCCTTTTGCAGCAACATGGATGAGTCTGGAGAAAATTATATTAGTGAAATAAGCCAAACAAGGGAAGAATAATACCACATGTTCTCACTCGTAACTGGCTGCTAGGAATTAAGTGGGGGAAGGAGAGAAGGAAAAAAGGAGGAAGGAATGAAAATAAGAAAGAACAAAAAGACAATAAGTTGAAATTTCAGAAGGAGAAAATAATCCTAAGGATAATAGGAGGGGGTGGGAGGAAGGGGGTTTGGGAAGTGATAGGTCTCTCAAAGGGCATAAAGAAATATCATGATTTGTAAAAATGAATATACTAATTATAAGAAAAAATTACAAAAACAAAAGAAAAAATATATAATACAATGGTACAGATTGCAGTTGTGAGGTATACTATTTTTTCTGGTGAGTACTAATTTTAGTTCATAGCATACATTACCAACTTGATAATATCTCTAAAATTGAAATTTATTCTTTTCTTTTAAATTACTCATATAAAAAAGAATAACTAAAGTAATGGTTACTAATTATCACATTATTATTATTGAAAATAATTTGATTGTTCAGAGGAGGGGATTGTTAAAACAAACAAATAAGCAAAAACAGTGTGCCCCCCCCAAAAAAAACAGTGTGCTCCAAATGTCAAATATCTCACACAAAAAAAAAGAAAAAAAAAAATGTCAAATATGGTAGATGCACCAATCTATAAACCAAGTTTGGAAATCAGTGTATTTGAGTGTCAGCCAAGCCTCAGAATTTGAGGTGAGACAGTAATAAATGATTTTTAGAGAAAAAACTGTGCTCCCCTATGCTGATCTCAAGAAATGCCTTTCTAAACAATTATCATTACCCAAAAATGAAATGGCTTCCTACGAGCTAAGGTATTTCCAGAGAAAATATTAAAGCAGAGTCTGAATGATGACTTATCAAAGATTTTGTAGAAGAGGCTCCAGTATGGAACACAAAGTAAAAAAAATGTGACAGTTAAAAATTCAAGATATTTTTCCAAGAGTCTGTGATGTTTTTTCAATTTTAAAGTATTTTATTAACAAATAAAAATTGTATATATTTAATATGTACAACATGACGATTTGATGTACATATGCAATGTGTAATGATTACTACAATCAGATTAATTAAAATATCCACCACATCCCATGGTTATCATTTTGTTTTGGGGGAGTAGTGAGGACACTAAAAATTACTGTCTTACCAAGTTTCAAGTAACAGAGTATTATTAACTATAGTTACCACACTACATCAGATGCCCAGAGCTTATTTATCTTGTTAACTGCAAGTGTCTACACTTTGACCAACATCTTTCCATTTCTTCCACTTCCTAACCCCTGGCAACCATGTTCTACTCTCTGCTTCTGAGTTCAATCTTTTTAGATTCCACATATAAATGTGATCATATATTTGTCTTTCTGTGTCTGACTTTTTCACTTAGCATAGTGTACTCTAGGTTTATCTATGTTGCTGCAAATGACAGGATTTCCTCCTTTTTTAGGGCTAAGTAATATTCCATTGGGTATATATCACTTTACTTTATCCATTCATTCATCAAGGGACACTTGGATTGCTTACATATCTTGGCTATTGTGAATACTGCTGCAATAAACATGGGGATGTAGATATCTCTTTGAAACCCAGGTTTTTTTCTTTTGAAAATAAATCTGTGTATCCACACTTCTCCCAAAATTTCAGAAGTTTTCAGCCAGTACTTCTTTAAGTGTGTTTTCTGTTCTTTCTCTTGCTCTTCTCCTTCTGGAACTCCCATAATTAATGTATGCATATGCTTAATAGTGTTCCACAAGTCTCTTATGATTTCTTTGTTCTTTTTAATTCTTTTTTTTTTCTTTGTGTTTCTATAATTGGTTGATTTCAAATGACTTGTATTTGAGTTTGGTAACTCTTCTGCATTACTGAGTCTGCTATTGATAATCTCTATTTAATTCAGTTCTGTCACAGTTTTCTTCAGCTCTAGGACTTCTGTTTAGTTCATTGTCTTTGTTCCTATTTCTTTATTAAATGTCTCATTTTGTTTATTCATTGTTGTTCTAATTTCAAGTAGTTGTCTCTGCTTTCTTACATCTCATTGAGCTTCTTGAAGATAATTATTTTGAATTTCTTTTTAGACAATCCATACATCTCTATCTTTTGAGGTTGGTTTCTGCAGCTTTATTAGTTTACTTTTGTGGTATCATGTCTGCCTGATTTTTTATCCGTGTAGCCTTGCATTGGTATCTATGCATTTGAAGGAGCAAACACTTCTTTCAGTCTTTATAGACTGTTTCTGGCAGTGAAAAATCTTCTCCTGTTGGATCCCTGGGATGATGGGATTGCCTTCATGATTGGCCAAGTGGTATTAGAGCCAGGTTATGTGGCTGCTGTTGGGTCGATAGTGGGGTCCATGATTGGTGGGCCTGTTCCCAGAGGCTCAAGCAGGCATGGTTCCTGTCTGGTCCCTAGGTGAACTTCCTCCAGAACCTTGATCAATAGGGCTGGTGCTGGGATGAAGGTCCACTTCAGGGTTTGTAGATGTTAGGCCTATTACCAGGTACACAGATGGGTTTGGCTTTCTAAAGGTCCCTGGTAACTCTCACTGTGTCACTTGTTGAGTTCCTAGGCAGGAATTACTGATTCTGGACTGCAGCTGAGAGGGGTTGGGAACAAGTCACAAGGTTGCTTCAGAGTCCACAACCAAGACTGAGGTCTACAGGCCCACTTCTAGGGACTGACATGGGTGTGTCTTCCTCCAGGTCCCTGAGCAGACAGAACTTTTCTTAGACTGAACCTGAGAGAGGCTGAAGTGGAGTCACAGAGCCATTTCAAGGTCTTCATTGAGACTGAGGACATCAGGCCTGCCTACAGGGGCACAGACAGGCCCAGAGGATTGTTCCCTCTGGGTCTCTGAGCAGGCAGGACTCCAGCTGAGAGAGGCTGGAGATCAGTTTTAGGGAAGTTTCAGGATCTGCTGTGGGACTGGTGTTGGCAGGCCTGCCCCAGGGACTCAGACAGGTGTGTCTCTCTTCAGGTTCCTGTACTGGCAGAGCTGCTCTCAAGCCACAGCTGAAAGGGACTAAAGCTAAGTTACAGGGCTATTTTAGGGTACACACCTGGAACTGAGTTTGGTGGGAGTGAAGGTTAATTCTAGGTGTCAACTTGGTTAGATGAAGGAGTGCTGGGAAACCTGGTAAAGCTACCTTTTTAGGTGTGTCTGTGAGGGTGTTTCCAGCAGAGATTAGTATGTCAGTCTGAGTGGACTGGGTTGGAAAGACCTACCCTCAATGTGGGTGGGAATCATCCAATCCACTGGGGTTCTGGAGAGAACAAAAGACAGGAAAAAGAAGAATCTCTCTCTCTATTCCCAAGAGCTGGGTTATACTCTTCTTTCCTGTCTGTGGACATCAGAGCTCAAGACTCTTCACATTTTGGCTTCCAAGACACACCAGGGACACCATCACCTTCCCTGGTTTGAGGCCTTTAGACTTGGACTGAACCACGCTACCAGCATCCAGTTTATAGACAGTCTATCATGGGACTTCTCTTCAAATCATATGAGCTAATTCCCCTAATAAATCCCTCTCATATATTTATAACATATCCTATGGATATATTGATTCTGTCTCTCTGGAGAATGCTGACTAATATAGTGGACTTGTCACACAAGGCATAAGTGGACAAGACTCCTCCTGGTTCCCTTGGTGGACAGCTCTAACAAGACCAAGGTCAAATAGGGCTGCACATGAGTACAGGGATACAGAGCCATTTCCAGATCTGAAGCCTGGAACATAGTTGGCAAGCCTGTCACCTGGGTGTGGATCTGCTCTCTCAAAATGGCCTTCCTATGTCTTGGGCTTCACTGAAGATTTACAACCTCCTGCCTAAATCTCAAAGTTCCCACAAAGCCACTTTTGTCCATGGGTGGCTGCAAAATTGTTGTTGCTGGGGGGACTTCTAAGCTGGAGACACCTCCTATTTTACCATCTTGCTGAAGTCACTTCCTTTACTCTCTGTAGTATTTCTACTCAACCCATATATGTTAGTTATCTGTTGTAGAATAATAAATGCCCTAAAACATAGTGTCTACAAACAAATATTTATTATCTCATAATTTCTATGGATTGGAAATCTGGTTATAGCTTAGCTGGGTGGTTCTGGTTCAGGGTCTTTCATGAGGATGCTATTGAGCTTTGGCCAGAAACATGGTCTTATCCAAAGGCTCAACTGGGGAAGGACCTGCCTCCAAACTCACTTAAGGCAAACGGCTACAGGCAGGCCTTAAACAGGAGTCAGCAAACTATATTTTATTGTAACATAGCCATGCTCATTAGTTTATGTACCATCTATGACTGTTTTAGCTACAACAGAAAATAATTCTTGTGTGTGTTAACTATATGTCTTATTTTCTGTATTCTTGATGCTCTGATATCTGAAGCCTTGACCTGAGAGGGGCAGCCCCTTCCGGGGTTAGCTAATTCCTAGAAAAGTTGTTGGTCTCTTCTCTAGAAGATATTCTTCCAAGTTCACTCACATGGCTATAGGCAAACCTCAGAGTCTTCTAAGCTCACTCACATTGGCCTCTTGCTAAGTAACCAACTCTTCCATGTACTGAACTTCCAGTGCTAAAAGCAGGAAAGTCCCAGGAAAACTAAAATAGTTGATCAGCCTGACAAGACATGGTAGCTGGCTTCCCCAAATTAAAAACATGATAAGGAATGTTTAGGATAGAAACCATAGTCCTTTTATAACTTATCTCAGAACTGATATCCCATCACTCCTGGCATATTTTATTAGAAGTGAATTAATAGGTCCAACCCGTACCCAGAAGGAAATGACATAAGGCTGTGGATATCAGGGAGCAGGGCTCACTGGGGGCCAACTGAGAAGCTCACCACACCATCCTCTCCTTTCCTATCTTTTCACCACTACAGCAATAAATGAGAAAGATATTTTTAGTGTGTGTAGAACATAAGTCAACATTTCTTGTTACTATACTATGTATATATGTACAGCAACACATGAAAAGATGAAACAAATCTGAAATACGTAGATGATGCTTTATATGGGAAGGTGATGAGATCATGATAAAATGTGTGATTTAACGTCCACTCTGATAATTAGAGTTAAACTGTTCATATCACTAATACATGATATGAGCATGTATTATGGCACACCTTCCTTAAAGAAAATGCATAATTCAAATTTCCCTATGGATTCAGCAATACATGGCAATAATCTCTTTAGTGTACATCAAAATTAAGCATCCTCAGCTACCCTTAGGAAATGTAGACTTCTGTATTTAAAGTAATAGACTAGTTCATAAATGATCTTCTCATTGATAGATTTCCCGTTTCCCCCCTTTTTCAATTTCTATTCTTTATTCTACTAAACATAGTTATTTTAAATTTCTTATATGATAATTCAAACGTATGTGATATATCTGAGTCTTGTTGGGAATTGGTCTTTACACTGTGTTTATTCTTTCCTACTTGCATGCCTTGTATATATATTTTTAATGGGCACAATATATCAGGTAATAGGAATTGAAGTAAATGGGCCTTTAGTGTGAGGCTTCTGTTAATCTAGCTGGGAGTTGAGTTGTGTTTAATGTTTACTGTAGCTAAAAATTCTTCTACCATCCTTATTTTTGTCTCCCTCTGTTGACTTTGGGTATCCCTAAGTACTCTCCCTCAGAGAAAGTCTGTGTCTTGAAGCTCTTTTCTGCTCTAAGCCACTGTCATTGTATTGGAGAACTGTCGGTGTTGTAGTAAGGTGGGGGAAGGAAAATGTTCCACAATGTTATAATTAAATCTCATTTTTTAAGTTGGCCTCCGTTCCTACCATGGACTTCTGTAAGTTTTTCTTAGCTTTCACTTCTCCCCCCATCTTAGGTGAGACTAGAAAACTAGTGGGGGTTGGAGTGGGAGAAATGCCTTTCCCCAGGTGAGATAAAGGTCTGGGAAAGGATTTTTCCCTGGAGAGCAGGCATTTATTGGAGAGAAAGCTCTTGGTGTATTTATTATGATTACTCTTCCCCTGCCAGAGCCCAAGGGACTGCTTCTCAGCTCTTCACTGTGAGGACATAATTCGGTTCCCAGAGGTAACACCTACAGAAATGTGGGGACTCTACTAATACTGCAGCTGCTAGGAACTTCTCATTATCTTGCTATTCCACACTTTAACTTCCAGCAATTTAGGGCCGGCCCTGTGGCGCATTCGGGAGAGTGCAGCGCTTGGGAACGCAGCGGCGGCAGGTTCGGATCCTATATAGGGATGGCTGGTGCGCTCACTGGCTGAGCACGGTGTGGCTGGTCACAAAAAAAAAAAAAAAAAAAAAAGACAAAATACTATTTAAGTGTTTCTACAAGTTATGGATCCAGCACCTTCTGTTCCAATTAAGCAGAACTTAGTTGTGACTCTCTGTATTATTTACCAGTCACTCCAGAGTTCACAGTGGTAGCTTGTCTTGCAACCTCAGTTCTCTGACAGGCGTAAAAAAAGTAACTGATTTTCAGTTTAAAAATTTTTTTCTTTCTGTAAAGATGGGAGTGACAACTTTCAACCTCTTTACTTGTTGGAGCTGAAATTGGAAGTCCCGTGGTATCTTATTATGGTTCTGTGATCAATACATTTGGGAAACACCTGTTAAACAAGGTAATATTAAGTTTTTTTTTTTTTTTAACTTTATTAAGTTTTCTTTCAGCAAAATATTGGCAAACAGAATCCAGCAACACATTAAAAAGATCATACACCATGATCAAGTGGGATTTATCTCAGAGATACAAGGATGGTTCAACAAATACAAATCTATAAACATCACATCAGTGTTGTGATAGATCACATCAGTAGGATGAAGGGAAAAAAACCACATGATCATTTCAATAGATGCAGAAGAAGCATTTGTTAAAACCCAATACCCCTTCATGATAAAAACACTCAACAAATTAGGTGCTGAAGGAATGTACCTCAACACAATAAAGTCCAAATATGGCAAACCCACAGCCAATGCTATACTGAATGGACAAATATTGGAGGTTTTCCTCTGAGGTCTGGAACAAGACAAGGATGCCCACTTTCCCAACTCTATTTAGCATAGTACTAGAAATTCTAGCCACTGCAATAAGACAAAAGAAAGCAATAAAGGGCATCCAAATTGGAAAGGAGGAAGTCAAGCTATCTCTATTTTCAGATGACATGATCATATATATAGAAAACCCTAAAGACTCTACCAAAAAAATTACTACAACTAACAAATGAATTCAGTGTAGTGCCAGGATACAAAATCAACACACAAAAATCAATGGCCTTCCTCTATGTCAATAGTGAAACATCTGAAAAGGAAATCAAGAAAGTAATCTCATTCACAATAGCTATAAAAAAAAATGAAATACCTAGGAGTGTATTTAACCAAGGAGATGAAAGACCTCTACAATGAAAACTATAAAACATTGGTGTAAAAAAATGAAAAGGACACAAATAATGGAAAGATATCCCATATTTATAGGTCAGAAGAATTAACATTATGAAAATATCCATATTACCAAAAGCACTCTATACATTCCATACAATCCCTATTAAGATACCAATGATATTCTTCACAGAAATAGAAAAACGATCTTAAAATTTGTATGGAACCACAAAAGACCCTATATAGCTAAAGCAATTTTAAACAACAAGAACAAAGTTCAGGCATCATACTTCCTGACTTCAAAATATACTATAAAGCTACAGTAACCAAAACAGCATGGTATTAGCATAAAAACAGACTAATTGTCCAATGAAATAAAATAGAAAACAGAATGGAGGTTCCTCAGAGAACTATAAGAAAAGGTCAGTCTTACTGCCCAGCTATCAGGCTATACTGGGTAAATACCCAAAGGAAATGAAGTCAATATATAAAAGACACCTGCACTCCCATGTGTAGAGGGTTACAAATCTTGATTATCATTTGATTTTAGAATAGGGTTTTTAGGTAAATGAACATATAGGGCAAAAACCCTTAGGTAGGAAGTGACAGCCTACAGCCAGAGGGCAAAAGCCCATCTAATCAACCCTAATCACTGCTTAGGTATGGAATTGTATATTTTAATGATTTTAGAGGTAACAGGTGGTTGTTATACCAATCCTGTTGAGAGATTTTAAGAATTTCTGAAGGGAAAGATGTGGAAAAAATGTTTGCTAGGGACAAGCTTCTGTTTGGGGAAAATTTAGAGATAACTGTACTTAGATTTTATCATAAGAATGTAACTTTTGCTTAAGGAGAGGTTATACTTTAGATAATGAGCCAGTTTGACCAACTTAGCTTTTCACTAATTGTACTTTGGAATGTCACATTGTTAATTTTACTGATGTTACCAGTTTCCATTGCTTAAGCTATATTTAGCCATAGATAACTTCTGTAACACTGCCCATGTCCTTGTGTCCTTTTGTAATGATTGAATCAACTGAGTTTTCTTGTGAAACTTGCCTGTCTTTACAATAAAAAACAGAAGCTAACTTTGAATCAGGGCTGTACCCAGTTTTCTTTGGGGTACAGACCCTTCGGGCTTCTCATTGCACTCATGGTGCTTTGAGTAATCCTTTTTTTTTCCTCCATTACACAGTGAGAAGTGTAACAAATGGTGCCCCATGAGAGCCATTCTGACTCCACGGATCAGAGACTAACCTGCCAAGTTTTGGCAAGTAAAGGACGTCTGACATTTATATTTGCGCGTCCTAGTAAGGGAATCACAGGTGGCTTTCAATTAGCATTGCACATCTGTGGCAGTGTCTAGCTAGGTTCACCGGAATGTTTCTTTTCTCTTACTTTCATTCTTTAAATATGAAAAAAATCTCTAACTAAAGAGGAGACTCAACATAAATTACAACTCCAATGTCTCCTTAAAGCAGCCAACTGTAAAGTAACTGAATGGCAGCTTTTAAAACTGTTAGTGGTTATTAGACAACAATGTCCTTGGTACCTCAAGGAAGGGAGCATTGACATAAAAATTTGGGAAAAAATTGGTCACTGGTTAAAAATTACAATGGGTCTCATCAAGTCTTCTCATCTAACAAATTGGAATCTATATCATCTCTTTGAGACTTATTCGAGACCTTAACAAAAAACAAAGACATGTCTATGTTACTGAAAAAGATAAAACTTAATCTTTGCCAGTGACTGAAAAAACTTTAAATTGGACAAACTAAAGTAAAAGAAGTTGATATTTCTTTACAATGTTGGTTTTGTTTGAGCATATTTTCTTTTCTTAACTGCATGTGCTTCTCTTCTTTGCCAAAGACTCTGAGTCTTTATGAGAAATGTGCATATACTTCTAAGGCCTTTCAATTATTTTATGATAATTAAAATATTTAAAATGTTACAAGAATCTCATATAACCCCACTGGCCAGGCATTGTAAAAAGAGCTAATGTCCTACTCTAATCTCAATTAAATAAACAAAAAAGGGAGTATGGAGAAAGGCTTGGCCCCTCATGAACAGGTCTGTCTGTCTGTCTGTCTATCTGTCTATCTATTATGAATATTCATGAGATACAAAACTGACTGTCCCCCCCTCCTGCCCATGATGTGGGGACCAGATTCATACTGGGGGCATACCCTTTGTCCCCTCCCAATTATCCCCCAAAGTCCCTCCCCCTGCCCCTCTCCCCTCAACTCCAATTTGTAGCACTAGGAATGTTCCCTCCCTCTGTTGGATCATGGCACTACTGTGGTCTTTCTCGCCTGCCTTCCTTTCTCTCTTACCTCCCACATATGAGTGAGCACATGAGGTATTTATCCCTCTGCACTTTGCTTGTTTCACTCAACATATGTTTTTCCAGGTTCACCCATGTTGTTGCAAACGGGAGTATTTCATTCTTTTTTATGGCACAGTAGTATTCCATAGTGTATATATACCACAGTTCCCTTATCCAATCATCTATTAATGGACATTTAGGTTGGTTCCACATCTTGGCTATTGTAAACAGAGCTGCAATAAACATGGGAGTGCAGCTATCTCTTTGACATGATGATTTCCATTCTTCTGGATATATACCCAGAAGAGGGATTGCTGGATCAATGGAAGATCTATCTGTAGTTGTTGGAGAAACCTCCAAATTGTTTTCCAAAGTTGTTGTACTAATTTACAGTACCACCAACAGTGCAGTAGTGTTCCCTTCTCTCCACACCCTCACAAGCATTTGTTATTCACCATCTTTTTGATTATATCCAGTCTAACTGGAGTGAGGTGGTATTTCAATGTGGTTTTAATTTCCATTTCCCTCATGATTAGTGATGTTGAGCATTTTTTCATGTATCTGCTGGCCATTTGTATGTCTTCCTTTGAAAAAATGTCTATTCAGCTCCTTTGCCCATTTTTTAATTGGGTCATTTATTTATTTATTAATTTTTTACTGTATAATTGCTTGAATTCTATGTATATTCTGGATATTAGTCCCTTGTTGGATGCATAGTTGCCAAAAATTTTCTCCCATTCTGTACATTGTCTTTTCACTCTGTTGACTGTTTCTTTTGCTGTGCAGAAACTTTTTAGTTTGATATAGTCCCATTTGTTTATTTTTTCTTTTGCTGCTTGTGCTTTTGGTCTCGTGTTCATAAAGCCTGTGCCCTGACCTAACTGCTGAAGGGATTCACCTATATTTTCCCTTATAATTTTAGTTTTGGGTCTTATACCTAGATCTTTAATCCATTTTGAGTTGGTTTTAGTGTGTGGTGAGATATGCATATCTAGTTTCATTCTTCTGCATATGTATACCCAGTTTTCCCAGCACCACTTGATGAAGAAGGCAATCTTTTCCCCAATGTAGATTTTTTTGCCTTTGTCTAATACCAGATGGCTATAAGCCTGAGGAGTGATTTCTGGGTTCTCAATTCTACTCCACTGGTCTGAATGTCTATTTTTATACCAGTACCATGCTGTTTTGGTTACAACAGCTTTGTACTATAATTTAAAGTCAGTCAGAGTTATGCCTCCAGCTTCCCCCCCCCCTCAGGATTTCTTTGGCTATTCAGGGTCTTTTGTTTTTCCATATGAAAGGTAAGATTGTTTTTTCCATTTCTGTGAAGAATATCATTGGTATTTTGATGGGGATTGCATTGAATCTGTAGATTGCTTTGGGTATTATAGACATTTTCACAATGTTAATTTTTCCAAGAACATGGAATATCTTTCCATCTTTTTGTGTCTTCTTTAATTTCTTTCAGAAGTGGTTTGTAATTCTCATTGTAGAGGTCTTTCACCTCCTTGGTTAAATTGATCCCTAGGTATCGTATTTTTTGGTGACAATTATAAATTGGCTTACTTTCTTTATTTCTCTTTCTGTTAATTCATTATTTGAGTATATAAATGCTACTGATTTGGGGGCATTTATTTTGTATCCTGCAATATTACTGAAGTTATTAATCAGCTCTAGGAGTTTTTTGATAGAGTCTTTAGGTTTTTCTATATATAATACCATGTCATCTGCAAATAGATAAAGTTTGACTTCCTCTTTTCCAATCTGGATTCCATTTATTTCTTTCTCTTGCCTGATTGCTCTAGCTAGAATAGAAGTGGTGAGAGTGGGCATCCTTGTCTTGTTCCTGTCCATAAGGGGATGGCCTTCAATTTTTCCCCATTCAGAGTCATACCGGCAGTGGGCTTGTCATAAATGGCTTTTATAGTGTTAAGATATTTTCCTTCTATACCTAATTTGTCTAGAGTCTTTACCATGAAGGAATGTTGAATTTTGTCAAATGCTTTTACAACATGTATTGAGATAATCATATGGTCTTTGTCCTTGAGCTTGTTGATGTGATGTATCACATATATTGGCTTTTGTATATTGAACCATCCTTGCATCCCTGGGATGAATCCCACTTGATCATAGTGTATAATTTTTTTTAATACGTTGCTGTATTCTAATTGCTAATATTTTGTTGAGGATTTTAGCATCTAGGTTCATCAAGCATATTGGCCTGTAGTTTTCTTTTTTTGTTGTGTCTTTATCTGGTTTTGATATCAGAGTTATGTTGGCCTCACAGAATGAGTTTGGGAGAGTAGCATCTGTTTCAATTGTCTGGAACAGTTTCATGAGAATTGCTATTAACTCCTCTTTAAAAGTTTGATAGAATTCAGCTGTAAAGCCATCCAGACCCAGACTTTTTTTATTGGAAGATTGCCAATTACTGCTTCAATCTCCTTGCTTGTTATTGGTCTGTTCAGGTTTTCTATTTCTTCTTGGTTCAGTCTTGGTAATTTATATGTATCTAGAAACTTATCCAAATCTTCCAGATTTTCAAATTTGTTGTCATACAGTTGTTTATAATTTTCTCTAATGATTCTTTATATTTCTGTGGTGTCAACTGTAATATCGCCATTTTCGTTTCTGGTTTTTGTTATTTGGGTCCTCTCTCTTTTTTTTTTTTTTTTTTTTGTTAATCTAGCTAATGGTGTGTCTATTTTGTTTATCTTCTCAAAAAACCAACTTTTACTTTTGTTGATCTTTTCTATTGTTTTTTGGGTCTCTATTTCATTTAGTTCTGCTCTGATCTTAATTATTTCTTTCCATCTACTGCCTTTAGGTTTGGATTGTTGTTGTTTTTCAAGTTCTTTGAGGCATAGCATTAGGTCATTTATTTGGAGTCTTTCCATTTTTTTGATATAAGCATTTACTGCAATAAATTTGCATATCATTAGGTTATTTATTTGGAGTCTTTCCATTTTTTTGATATAAGCATTTACTGCAATAAATTTGCCTCTTAGTACTGCTTTTGCAGTATCCCACAAGTTTTGGTATGATGTTTCTTTATTTTCACTACTTTCTAGAATTTTTTGATTTCCTGTTTAATTTCTTCTTGGACCTATAGGTCATTCAGGAGCCTATTATTTATTTTCCATGTATTTGTGTAGTTTCCAGTGATTTGCTTATTGTTTATCTCCAGTTTTAGTTAGTCCACTGTGGTCTGAAAACATTGTTGGAATGATTTAAGAGCAAAACCCATAGTTAAAACAAAAATGCCAGTAAGAAAGAGAAAGAAGCTAAATCATTCTACCTTAAATTCCCAAATCACACTGAAGAGAAATAAAAGGGGAAATAATGATCAAAAGATATTTAAACCACCTAAACAAGTAGCAATTCAATGACAGGAATTAAAGAACACTTCTCAATAACTACTCTAAATGTGAATGGACTAAACTCCCCATTCAAAAGACACAGACTAACTGACTGGATTATAAAGCTAGACCCAAGTATATGCTGTCTTCAAGAGACCCACCTCACCTGTAAAGACACCCATAGACTAAAAGTGAAGGGATGTAAAAAAATATACCATGCAAATGGAAACCAAAAATGAGCAGGAGTAGCTATTGTTATATCAGACAAAATAGACTTTAAACCAAAAAACATTTAAAAAGACAAAGAAGGCCATTATATGATGATAAAGGGAACTATCCACCTAGAAGACATAACAATCAGAAAATGTATGCACCCAACACCAGAGCACCCAGATATATCAAGCAAACACTCTTAGACCTAAAGAAGGAGATAAGACCTAATACATTAATAGTGGGTGATCTGAACACCCCTCTCTCAGTATGGGACAGGACTTCCAGGCAACAAGTCAACAAAGAGACACAAGATTTAATCTACACCCTAGGCCAACTGGACTTGGCAGATATATACAGAACATTTCACCCAACAGCTAAAGAATACACTTTCTTCTCATTAGCTCATGGTATATCTCCAGGATAGACCACATATTAGCTCACAAATCGAGTCTCAGCAAATTTTTTAAAAATGAACAGGTCTTTAAGGCTTTATTTACTCTAAAATTTTTAAACTGCAATTCTCAAAATTTAACAGCTATAGAATGACATTTTATTACCACTGACGAAAAACCTAAATGCTTGGTTTTATACCACCACCTACCAATGGGACCACAATAGTTGGAACCTGTTAAATTGTTAATTTGGAGAAAGAGGGTCTTCTGTTTTTGCTCCTACAGGACACTTTGGATACCAGCAAAGGCCATTTGCCCCCATCATGTGGCACCATGTGAGAACAAATCCAATTCCAGAAATCCAGAATCATGTAACTATAAATTCCTCCAGTCCAGAGGTAATATGGCTGTTCATAACATATGAGCTTTTCCTTTTTACTCAGCCTTCTGTAAGTAATAATATTTATTGGACCCATGTTTTGAATTCTCCCATTTTAGATCTGCTTACTTGGAGTGATTCAGAGCCTCCTCTTTCATCTAATGATACTGCTTAACCTGGAGGTCTCCTGGTCCATTACAAGACTGTGGAATAAATTGTAGTACTAATTTTACTGCTAACAACTTTTGCATTCCATTTCTACCCATGGTATATAAATCATATTTTTACAGCTTTTAATTGTACTATAAGCTGTGAAACATCAAATATATTTTCAAACTACAGGAGCCAGTGGAAATTCTAAATGGGAAAACAATCATCCTAAACTCGATATTCCTGCCTTTTCTCTCCCCTGGATTGTTATTGGAAATGGTCTGGACTTTAATGGGTCTCTTGCTGTTCAAATAATTTTACAGAAAATAAATTATATTGGATAGCTAATGTTACCATTAAGTTTTGATCCATATATATTTGCCATCTCCTCTACACTTTAATATCCCTAATCATGTGTTTATATTAAAACAGAGAGCAGAAGCTTAGTTACCTGTTAACCGCACATGACAATGGATGGGGAATTCTGCCCTGGAGCAAGTCACCTCTGCTCTAGAGAGAGTGTACCCTAAGAGATTCTTGGACATTCTTATGGCCTCTACAGCTACAACTGCTACAGCAGCGACTGTTCTCATTTTATCCAAACAACACAAAGAATGGCTATTTTCAAAATATGACCTCTGAGCTGCTAACTCAAATGAAACTTTAATTCCTCCACTACATGGAAGGATGTACAAAGACTTTTACATGGAGCTTTTCATTCTGATTTACATGGAGATATTCAAAACTTAATAATTAAACTTCAACAACAAATGACACAGCTTCAAAAAGAAGCTCAAAAGATTACTATTAATCATTTAAATGATTTGTTCCATAGGCTTAATCCTACTCATTGTTTTTCTGGTTTAAACATAAGAATTTGGATTGTTGCTGGAATTACTGTCTTATGTACCTTGTGTTTTCTTATAGTGATCAAACTGTTATGTTCCATGTTCCAACAGACTCATCAAGGTGAAATAATGCTGACTCTTCTTCATCAGAATATCCTTGCTTCCACCATTGACTCCGACTCCTTGATCTCTTCTGATTGTTTTTTAAATAATTAAATAGGGGGGAAACATAGAGGGTTAGAAATCTTGATTCTCATTTGATTTTAGAATAGGGTTTTTAGGTAAATGCATGTATAGGACAAAAGCCCTTGGGTGGGAGGTGACAGCCTACAGCCAGAAGGCAAAAGCCCATCTAATCACTGTTAGGTATGGCGTTGTATACTTTAATGATTTTAGAGCTAACAGGTGGTTGTCATACCAATCCTGTTGAGAGATTTTAAGAATTTCTGAAGGGAAAGATGTGGAAAAAAATGTTTGCTAGGGACAAGCTTCTGTTTGGGGAAACTTTAGAAATCATTGTACTTAGATTTTATCATAAGAATGTAACTTTTGCTTAAGGGGAGGTTATACTTTAGAAAATGAGCCAGTTTGACCAACTTAGCCTTTCACTAATTGTACTTTGGAATGTCACATTGTTAATTTTACCGATGTTACTAGTTTCCATTGCTTAAGCTATATTTAGCCATAGATAACTTCTGTAACACTGCCCATGTCCTTGTGTCCTTTTGTAATGATTGAATCAACTGAATTTTCTTGTGAAACTTGCTTGTCTTTACAATAAAAAACAGAAGCTAACTTTGAATCAGGGCTGTACCCAGTTTTCTCTGGGGTACAGATCCTTCGGGCTTCTCATCGCATTCATGGTGTTTTGAGTAATCCTTTTTTCATCTCTGTTACACAGTGAGATGTGTAACACCCATGATCATAACAACACTACTCACACTAGCCTAGAGATGGAATCAACATAAATGTATCAACAGATGAATGGATTAAACAAAACAAAAGAAAACAAAAAACCTGTGGTATATATACACAATGGAATATTACTCAGCTATTAAAGAAAATGCTATCCTATCATTTGCAGCAACATGGATGGAACTGGAAACCATCACATTAAGTGAAATAAGTCATGCACAAAAAGATAAATACTGTGTGATATCACTCATATTTGGAATCTAAAAAAAAAATTGAAAAAGTGGTTCTTACAGAAGTAGGGGAGAATAATACTCACAAGAAGAAGCCAGGACAGGAAGGAGATGGAAGAGAGAAAATGGTGGACTGAGAGAAAATGTATGCTGTCTACTCTAAGTCAATCATTGTGCAGTAAATGCATGTATTTAAACAACAAGCTGTACCCCACAAATACATACAAATAAATGTTAAAATATTAAATAAATAAACACTATCATAAGTACAAAAATAAATTTTTTTCAAGAGTTTATAATTTTTATGTATGTTGTGAGTCTCCAATTTAGTCAAACTCTAACCACATTCTTGGATCACCTCACTATTGGATCACGAGAACATAAACACGGCCACATTCTCTTATTTTTGTCAGTTATGTTTTTAATCAACTTTCTGAATAAGATAAATTCTTGCAAATCCAGTAATGTATAATGTTTATCATGCAAATAAAGCATTCAGAATATTTTAAGCATATTTACCCATATAATTATATATTTACAACTTCTCTAAACAAATGTACATTATATAACCATTTCTTCATCTAATATATTTCAGATCCACAGTTCAATAGATTTCTCTTCTAATTCTTCACATTTCTTTCAATGTGCACATAGCCTAGGAGTTCGAAAGAATTAATTATGTTTTCCAGGCCACAAGAAAATATTCTTTTTCTGAATCCCTCTTAAGAAGAAGACATCTGAAATTTTATTCACTCAAGCCACACAAAATGAATGAGTGTGCTATTGGCAAAATACTTGAAGTTATTTGAAATGCATATAATACCAGCTAATGTGAAACATTATTATTGTGTTACATGAAATCTCATCATCTAAGAAATATTAGGGTGCCAAGAAACCCGATATTAGGGCCGGTAAAAAGCATGGCTACCCACGTCATGTGTTATGTATGTTAAGCTGTGCATAAGAAACATCTGGAATAAATAAACTAGAATTGGCCACTTAATTAAGGTATAAGAATGAACTCAAGAGGAAACAGCTTCTATATGAATTGTAAGGTAGGGAAAAGAAAAACAAAAGCCAAAAAAGTACTAACTCTCCAGCCAAGACCTGTGAGTCTTGCCAAAGAGCAGACTAAAGCAGGCATACAACCCTTACTCACGGACTTAAATTAAAAGACCCCCACATTTCATGTTGGTAACAGCAAAGATATTTAATCCATTTGCGCACACTACTAACCATTCCAAATTTACATTTCCGTGTAAAACTATAGAACAGGCACAGTATGTGTGTTTAGAGTATACCTGGCTTTTTGATATTTTAGCTCTCTCCACAAGCACAATACCAGCCACTGGCTGATCTTTTGGTTGTTCTCTTTCAGGCCTTCGAATATCTGCAAATGGACTAAAAGAGTATACAGCCAATATGTGGGGGGAAAAGCCAAGAAGACTTAGGAAATTGATAGGATGATAATGTGGCATGTTGTGGCCCACAGGTAGCTTATGCGTGGGAGAAAACTGTACTGTTTCCCTTGGCCCAGAAAGTCCTACCCCAACTATTCTCCCCATATGTTTGCCTTTACTGTCCCAAAAGACAGGGCAGTGTGGATCAGTGCCAGGTGATTACAGGCCACGCACAGTGGCTACAGAATTGATAAACTGCGAAACCTCAGGGGGCTCCAGAGGGCTCTGCTTGGGGAAAGGAAGAAAAGGGCGTCCGGCTTCTGCAAAGTGCATGTGGCAGCAGGGAGAGGAATGAGCTGCTGATATGGGTTCGCGGAGGAATCAACTGGCCAAAAAATGACAGTGGTGGATGAAACCCCACAAACTAGCTTCAAGTAGAAAAGAGGAGTATTTAGGTCAGAGAGAGAGAGAGACAGAAAGAAAAGCTGAAATGCCTAGTGTCATGGTGTTGGTAACTTTAAAATTCTTTACCGTAAAGTGAGATATAAATGTATACATTAGTGGTTTCCACTTCCCTTTAGTATTGTCAGACTGTGGCTTGTTCTGATAAAAACCCCACACTCCGTGGGTGGTCAGCCACTGTTATCCCAGAATGGCCACACTTCAGAGGCCTCATCTGTCTTTATATTTAATGTAACATCAGATGAGTGGCTAATTAGTGTAATTAATGTCAGAAATGGATTTCATTGGTGAATTTAGTGGCTTGCTAATTAGCCTAATGGATGTTAGAAATGGGTTTTCAATTGTAAAATTAGTAGAATTCAAGATACGTAGATTGGTTAAAGTATTTTAGAAACACACTTAACACTTTCATAAAATGAAGAATTAGAATCCATGAAATCTGTTACCTGGTCCCTTTGGAACGTCACCCAAGACTAGACTGCTAAATGCACTTGAGCGCTGTCTTTGGATGAGAGAGTTTCTTAGTGACTGATGCTAATTTATAAAGGTAACAAAATCTGCATCTGAAATATTGTGTCTGTCTCAGTGAATCATTCATATAACAAACCTGCATAGTTTGTTCATCTAAAAAGACAGCAAATTGAGTCTTTCTGAAACAAATAACATTGTATTTTCTCTTTTGTGTCTGCCTGCACATATGTGTTTAATTAATATATGTCTGTATGAATATAGATTCATATGTGAGACTTGGTTTTATCATAACGGTAACAAAGTTTGATAATGCAGAGCAGAAAACACTAATCCACATCAAAATGTTCATCTTTTTCTAAAAAAAAGAATTTCTGAGTTGTGCAGAACTAAATTGGTTTACATCAGTTCAGAACAGTTTGCTATCACATGCTGCAGAGGAGGAAACATGTTCTGTTCCAGCATTGCAGTATTCTGTATAGTGTTAGAGACATAGTTCAGTGAGACATAGTTCAGTAAGTCTAAGCGTATGCCTTCAGAGAATGAAGCCCCAACAGCCTAACAATATTAATATAACTGACATGTTGCTACTCCTGTCTTAGCAAAGAATAAATCAGAAGTCAAAGTTAAGTAGCTTGCCCAGTTCTACACATAGGAAAAAGCAGAGGAAGTAGAGAAAATGGTTGATTCCAATTGTCTCATGCTTTAACATTGTGTCCTTTTCTCTAACTTATGGTTCTATATCTTGGGATATAGGAAATAAAAAACAAGAAGTTTTGAGAGTAAAAAACACACACACAAATCCCTTAAATGCAAGTGCCTAAGGGTGTCTTCTATTTTTTAGGGATCACAATAAAATCCTCTCTGTATAAATTCTAGTTGTTGCTTGATGTTAAGTTAAATGTTTACCAAGCACTAGAGTTCATTCCATAGAGATGGTTCAATCATTCTCAGCTATTCGTTTTTGTTATTATAAAATCTTCAGGTGAAAAGAACATTTTCAGGTACTGTTAAGAAAAAACATGTCAACAGGATAGAGTTGCCTGAAAATTATAGTCAAGATCATGTTTCCAGAGTTGGTAAGAAGCACTTCTTAGCAAATGCTCACTTAACAAGTCTTATTTCTAATAGGGTGTACTGCTCTACAGAATCAAGTTACTTTTAAGTAGGAATCACTTCATTTTGAAATAAATGCCACACGGTTACATATATACACCACACACACACACACACACACACACACACACACACACACACACACACACACACACGTATTGACCAGGCCAACTTAACTACATGCAGCCCTAATGAAATGTTTGCTTTCAACCCTGTAAACAGCAATATTCCCGATCACTTCTGTGGAGCATACTAACATTAATAAGACTAACTTATAACTTAGTAGGACCACAGTCCTTAGTTTTAGCAGGACCAAAGTCCTATAGTTTAAGGAATAGCCTCACTTTTAAAAATTACACATAGAAATGCTAAGTTTGGGAAAAACAGAAAACTTTCACAGGACTAAAAAGTCTCTGGTGAGGATAAGAAAATTGAAGCACAGCAAAAGGTGATTGCTCTAAGGGCTAATGCCCTTGGTGCAGCTAAACCTAATGATGGGAAAATATGTTAGCTAAAAACTTCAAGGTTAATGCTTGGGGGATGTTCTACATCTTGTCTCTGGCTGTTTCTTTTAATTTCTTAGGGAACTAAGTGTTGCCAGGACAATTATCTTGTTGTTCTTTTTGTAACCACCTATGTTCCTTTTCTGTAACTTTCTTGCCTGGACAATAAATACTGAGAGAAAACCTGATTCTGGGTTATTTCCAAGGAATGCTTCTCTCTTGAAGGTTCTGGAATTAACCCTTTAGAGCCTCTCACTGCTCAGGAGAAATGGGCTTTGAGTAATCCTTTGTGTCTCCATCACGCTGGGAGAGATGACAAGGGTACACTTTGTTTTAAGGTTCATGAGAGTTGCATCTGTGCTGAGGTGGTCTTGTCTTTCGTGCACTCAGGGTCCTTAGATCTCATTATCATAGAGACCTGATAATCTCCTGGACAGGGTTGAAAGTCCCCAGAGCAGGTCACATGGTATTGCTATGTCACATGGTATTGCTAAGTGTAGGCTCTGCAAGATGTTAGAGTGGGCATTATGGCTATCATTAATCTTACAGCCACGATATGTCTCTTACAGCATAGTACAACAGCTATCCACACTTTTCATCCCCAGTTCTCCCAAGAACCTAATATGCACGTATCATACTGTGGTTAGATTGCTATTCAAAGTTTATGACTACCCACCTGCTACTCCAAGCTTAGCCATGTGCTGTATTCTTTCTTTCTTTCTCTCTCTCTCTTTCTTTTCTTTTCTTTCAAGAACAGCACTTTTTTTCCTGTGGAATTAGTGACTTCCTGTTTGTTTTTCTGTTGATATACTTTGTTTTCTAGGCACTTAATACCAATATTCAAATCAAAGTTTTCTAGCCTTAGTTTTCCCTAAAAACAGAGCCTAGTTCAAAGGTACTGTGTGCATCTAATTTATTCGGAAAGTGATTGTAGGAAGCAGTAGTTTGAGGGCCTGGGGAGCATGAAAGAGAGAAGGAAAAGCCAGTTTAAAAATGGATAAGGGCTCACTTCTGTGCGGAGGAACCTTTTGGGGAACTACATGAATGCATGTTGGAATATTTGATGGCTACTAGAAGGAGGTCCTCCGCTAGAAGCAGGTTGTCCCCAGGGAGTTAATGCCTTCCCACTTCTAGGTTACTGCAGGTGTCCTAAGAAGCTTCAGTGAAGCTCACTGCAGGAAGCAGGCGGGGCAATGTATCCATGGCTGAAGTCAGAGAGAGTGAGAGAATATAAGATGAGCAGCGGTGAGGGAATGAGAGGTGAGAGAATGGGAGGGGCGTTACCTAGTTGTTCAGAGTTGGAAAGGGGACATGCAATGTGCCTGCTGGTGATGTCCTTTACATAATCCTCCTGCTTTTAGCACCAAATTTGCCCATTTTTTCAGGTGTATCTAATGTCATCAATTCCTGAACTTTGGGGCCAGGGGCATTTGGTGTTATTCAGGCCTTTCCTTGACTTTTTCTACTTCTGGTGTAATCTGCTAAGTCAGTTGCACACATTCATGTGTTTTTTTTTTTCAGATCCCCTAGTTCCCATTTTCTCTTCTTTTGTCCTTGTGCATTTATGTTTTTTTGCAAAGACAGTCCCTTATTGTCATTTTAGCATTGTTTCAGGAGTGAGCATAATTAAATGCTTGCTTTCTGTCTGCTCTCTTCAATCCACGTACCCTCTTATAGTTTTTAAACCTTCTTAGTGGAGGAAAGAACCTCTGGTATACACCGCTGAACAAAGATCTTGGATGAATTGGCAAATAAAACATAGGTTTATGTCACGTTAATAACTGAATTTTAACCAAAGCCAGCCAGCCACCTTGCTGTAGTATTATTTTAATAGGGCATACATTGTATGTTTTGTTTCTGTACATTTTCAAACATTTGCAGTAATATTATACATGGAATTTTATATTCATTATGTTCAATTAATATTATGTGTGTTTTCTCTCTTTTCTGCATAATTTAAAGAAAAAAATTATTCCCTCTTCTTTCATCCTGTTTCCATCTTTTACGTCCCTCTGAACGTTAATAGTCTGTTGTTCTCATCCAGTACCTTTCTCTAAGCCCATGCACTCATATATTAAACAAACACACAGAGTGTTTTTTGATCCTGCCTAAGGAATGAAAGGTGGAAAATTAGAGTTTGGAATGAAGGATGGAATGAGAGTTGGAATGAAAGGTGGAAAGGACATGTTCTACAAGGAGGGATTTAAAAAAAGTTTTATTGAGATAAAATTTTACATTTCATATAATTTACTTTTTTAAAGTGCACAACTTAATATTTTTTTAGTGTACCCACAGGTTTGTGAAACCATCACCACTATCTAATTTGAGAATACTTTTTGTCTACCCTAAAACTCAATACCATTAGCAGTCACTGCTCCACCTCACTAACCCCTCAACACACACCACCCCACCCCCTGCCCCAGCCCTAAGTAACCACTAATCTACCTGCTTATTCTGAACATTTTCTGTATTGGAATTATACAATATGTGGCCTTTTGTGACTGGTTTCTTTCACTTAGTGTACTGCTTTCAAGGTTCATTCATGTTGTGGCATGAATGAATACTTCATTCCTCTTTAAGGCTGAGTAATATTCCATTGTATTGATATACCTCCTCTTATTTATCCATTCATCAGCTTTTGGATATTTGAGTTGTTTCCACTTTTGGCTATTATAAATAATGCTGCTGTGAACATTCATGTGCCCTGTTTGTGAGTATGAACATGTTTCAATTCTCTTGAGTATATACCTAATAGTGGAATTACTGAGTCATGGTAACTCTGTGTTTACATTTTTGAGAAACTGCCAAACTGTTTTCCAGAGAGGCTGCACCATTTTGCATTTTCACCAGAAATGTATATGTTTAAACTTTTCCACATCCTTGCTAACATTTGTTACTGTCTGTTTTGATTATAGCCATTCTAGTAGATGTGATTTGATTTGTATTCCCATGTCTAATAATGTTATTTTTCTGTGTTTGTTGGATATCTGTACATCTTCTTTGGAGAAATGCCTATTTTAATCCTTTGCTTACATTCTATTTGGATTATTTGTCTTATTACTGTTGAGTTGTATGACTTCTTTATATTGTGGATACAAGACCCTTGTCAGATAAATGACCTGCAAATATTTCATTCTATTCTAGGGTTTTGTCTTTTTGATGACATTGTTAGCAACACAAAAGTTTTACAGATCTACATTTATACTTGACTTCTCTCAAAAAGGAAATGTTAAAACAAAGTGGAATGCATTTATTTTGCACCAGCCATAGCCTTTTTTTACTTTTTTTAAAAAAACCTGTATTTAATGAACACGTAACTATGTCTGGGGCCCCATTTGCAATGTAAAGACATTTAAGTCATCTTTCCAGTCTTCTAGGGTGGACAGTCTAATGAGAGAGGTGCATTCATATTCAGAGTGATATTCAAAGCCCTTGACAACAGGTATCAGCCACAGTCTTAAAGTCAGAAAGTAGTTAATTATAGAACTGTGTGGCCTTAACGACTAGTCTGAAAAATCAGCAAAATAGAAGCGTTTGCATTTTTGATAATTTGCTGTTTTGGCATGTATCATCTAAGAGCAGTTATGTTCCTACAATCAGACAACGTTAAGTATAAACAATCATCCAGTGGTTTAACTTTTACAAACTGTACTGTTCTAATATTTAAAAGTATTTTCAAAAATCCTACTTCCCCATTTCTGAAAAAAGTTGTTGACTCTAAACCCTTTTAAAAAATCCCCAACAAACTGGGATTTGTCTTTGCTATTTGACATAAGGCAGAATATTTTATAAGGATTTACACACTTTACTAAAGTTGGAAACAAATTGTGGAGTATACTTACATTTATAAAGCAAATATATTTCACAGAGTCTAATTCCCTGCAGTTTCAGGTTTAGCCTAACTTCTTTAAAGTACATATAAAAATGTTAAACTTGCAAAAGACAGGAAACTTTCCCCAGGCTAAAAGTCTCTGTTGTAAGATAAAGAATTATAGCACAGCAAGGTTGCTGGCTCAAGGACAGACAGGTTACTGATTGTTATATAAAGATATTGGGAAATTGCTGTAGGGAAAAACAGCGTTTGCTAAGATCAAGCTTTTGTTGGTGGATCGACTTAACCTCTTGCAAATTGCATAATGGAATGTAACTTTGCTTGTTTTACTGAATGTTACCAGCCTATATTGTTAAACTATAACCCCACCTATGTTCTCTTCCTGTAACTTCCTGGTCTGCAGAATAAATGAGGGAAGAGAACCCCAATTTGTGGTTAATTTCCCAAAAGGAAGGGATGCCTCTCTCTTGAGGATTCCAGGGGATTAACCCCTTCAGGGCTTCTCACTGCTCAGAAGAGATGGACTTTGAGTAATCTTTTTTGCAGCTCTGTCACCCAGGGGAAGGGAGGTGACAAATCTGTGTGTGACAAACCTGTGTGAGACAAAGCAACAACAAATACGTAGGTAAGAACCCCATAGTATTCTTGAAGGACTCATTATATTTCAAAGAATTAAAGTACTGCTGTGCATAGCTGGCTGATCAATTCAGCTCTACTGAATTTCTGGGTTTTGTTAGCAATTTATCTCAGTAAGTATTTAATATTCAACACACGTCCTTGAAACCATCCACATATTTGCCCTGCAACAGAGAACTTACGAGACAGGTCAGAACTTCAGTTTTCTTTAGTTTCCTGTCTTTGTGATTAAACGCCCCAAATGCTCTGGGATGTTCAAGTTCATACATTTTTCCTTCCTTGTCTTTTTTGCCATTTGCTTTGAGTGTATCTGTGAGTATGTGCATGTGTGTGTGTAATGCTTGTGTGTTTACTTCTAATTTTCTACTCACTCAGAAACTTTTAGGTAGGCACATTAATCTTAAACAAGCTTCCAGTGTATACTTTCAAAACAACTTTTCATTTTTCAAAGCATGGTTAGTATACAACACAGGAGGGAATAATCAAATTTAGCTATGATGAGTGTATCTGAGGAATGTTCTATGGGAAGGAAGTATTTTTTAATTCTCTTTCCCTTTCAATATAGTAAAATTTTATTTTATAATCTTAAATGTTATCAGCAAGAGATTGCATAAACATTATAAGAAAGTAACTAAATACAAGGAAAATACTTTTAATGTGTGTAACAATGGATTGCCATTTATAATCTATACAGCTTCTACAAATCAACACTAAGATTACAAATATCCCTGTGGAAAAAAATGTTCAAATGATATGAACATAAAAGAAATAAAAATCACAGAATGGCAGATAATGTCTTTTTTTTGTTTGTTTTCTGTTTCATAAACTTTTGTTCTATTATTTATTTCTCTTGCTTATTTTGTATTTTTATCTAACTTCTTATGTTGAAAGCTCAGTTTATTTTGATTTTGATTTCTCTAGTTATATAATAAATGCATTTAGGACTGTATGAATAATTATCATAAAACAAGATGACTAATTAGAGGAATTTATCTTAATTGCAAAAGTTAAAATAATCTAAGTGCAGGACAGTTCTCTGGGTGGTCTTGGACTGACCCACTTCTCCCCCCTTTTTGCATGTAGTTCTTAAGAATACTGTAAAATAACCTGAGAATACAACATCCTGAGACAGGGAGGGAAGAGCCAGAACAGCCTGGGCTCCATTCCAGTCTCCCTCTGGAAATGATGGCCTCTTATTCCTGTATTTTCACTATAAATCTGGGGTAACTCAATCTTTTAAAAGTAAAACAATTGGCTTAGCTCCTTTAATCTTCAGTTATGGCAGTGGATACCATTTTTCTACAACTTTTTTCTTTTTCTTTAAAATGTGAATATAAATTAGTCACAGACTCCCTCTGGAATTCACAGACGTGGCTTCCAAGAGGAAAGAAGAAAAATGCAAATGACAGCAAGTCACCTCTTAGTAAGGGATGACGAATGTAGCCACTGCCTAGGGAGGCCTGTGAATGCTGTGGCATTTGGGGTCTCACCTTGTTGTCTCCTGGCTGTTTCCTCCGAGCTGGAGTGATGCTTCTTACTAGGACAGGGTCTACAGCCTTGGTAGAGCATCACATCTTGCATGAATCAATGCAAGGACACGACAACCTAGAGCTGACATTAGCCAAAGCAAGCCCATCCTCTGCTGACAGCTTGCCCAGCAATGGCCGAGTGGCAGCTGAAGAGTGTGGCTACAGACACCCTCATTTCTGCCTCCCTGATCTCTCATAATTCCTAAGCAAAAACACAGCTTCAGTCTGATACAAGATTTTAAAAGCATCTGTGGACACAGGTTCTTCCCAACCTCACAAAATCACACAGTAGAATCTATCCTACTTTCTCTATATATCTATCCTTACATATTTGCAAGTTTTAGTTTAAAAATAGAGTTCATCAAATGATACTCTCAACATATAAAATAATTACCTTTTATACATGGGTGTAGTGCTTATTTCTTGCATGACAATTATTTTTCACACTATTTAACCTTCGGGCTTGGGGAAAGACTGTCTCAGAAGCAGCCCGGCACCAGCTGCAGGTGGAGCCATGGTGACTTGGGGGTAGAGGGTGGTCAGGAAGCAGGATGCCCTGAGCTGTAGAGCTCTTGAACTTCTCTTGGCTCCTGGGACACATGTGGGCGCAAAGTGGCCTACATGGGCTGGATCCTAACACGAGGCACAGCAAGTATCAGAGGCATCTGCAGGGCCAGAAGAAACCTGGGCAGGGCCACATCTGCCCAAGGCCACTGAGTTTGAGCCAGGGTGATGGAAATCTTGAGCAACCTCTAGCCTTTATCTAGCTGAGGGCAGGGGCGATAAGTTGGGAGGGCCTTTGTCCCAGACACTGCAGCTCAAGGTCTTGGCTCTTCCCCCATAAGCCCCGCTGCTCCCCTGAAGGCTTTACCTGGAACACCCAAGGAGCCCTCCCACCTCGGGGCTCCTGCACAGAGGTATCCTCCTCCCTGAAGAAATGCGTCCCCCCCAGCATGCTGGTTGCCTTACTGCACTTACATCCCTTCTCCAGTCGCCACCCACATCAGGTGGCTTCCTTGACCAACTTTTCTAAAACTGATCTCCCTTCACCACTGTCACCGTATCCGCTGGTCCTGTCTTATTTTTCTTTTTAGCACCTATCACCACCTGACGCATGGTTACTTTCTTTCTCCAGCTTACCAGTAAAATATGAGCTGCATAAGAACAAGGAATTTAGCATTTTGTTCATGATAGAGTCCCCAGTGCCTGGGAACAGAGCGGACAGACACACACTCATACACACCAGACAAATATTTGCTATTGATGAGCTATGGTGCCCTTATGATGCCCTCTTGACCAGGAGGCATGGAAAGGTGTGTGAGAAAACTGACAAGACTAGATATACTCCCAAGGGATAATGAGCATTAATTGAGAAGCCTGTCTAAATTACTGGATTTAATATGTTCTAAACCTTGGTGGATGGGGGAAGAAGATATAACAACCACAATTATTTGAAGTTGATACAACAAACAAACAGAAAGGACATTGTTGGGGGGGAGGGGGGGAGGGAGAAGGGAGGGAGGTTTTGGTGATGGGGAGCATTAATCAGCTACAATGTATATCGACAAAATAAAATTTAAAAAAAAAATAAATAAAAAATAATCAAAAAAAAAAAAAAAAAAAACCTTGGTGGATGATTTCTCTCTTATAATCAGCAGCGGGACAGCTCTGCTTAAAAATCAGTTTAGTTAATAAACAGTGGAAATGTTTTTTTTGCACACGTGAGTTGCTGTGTGAATGATTCTGCCATTTACCTAAATAACAAATACTCTCCTAAAGAACAATGAGTTTAATTGGGAATATAACACTGCAAAGGGAATATGAGTGCCCTAGTAAACTGTGTGTGTTTAGCAAGTAAAGGAAGACAGTTTTAAAGGAAAAGTGATGGAGGATTACATAATTGTTTGGGGATAATTATCCTTGGCTATAAGGATCAATACAAGAGTGACACCAATCTGAGGGTGAACGGGCAGTTGTTGGGCAGATGTTCTCTTGCTCATTTTCCAGACAGTATATCACATATTAGTCAGGGTTCAGTCAGGAAAACAGAAAACATCATAGATATTTCAAGCAGAAAGGGATGATATTAGTACTTATGTAACTGTCTATAGGGCTGCAGGAGGGAAAGCTAGGGGAGACTGCCAGTGGTATTCAAGTCAGCCACCCTCACTGTGATCCAGGAGGCCACTGCTGCTGCCACAGGGATCAGGACACTGCCTGAAATCTTCACTGGCTACAGCTGCCTTGCATCAGAATTGCTGACACAGGCAACGCAGAGCCACGCAGAGGCTGCTGAAGGCAGTTCTGTCCACTACTGGAGGAGGGGGGGAGGGGGAGGAGGGGACGACGACGACTGTGGTTGCTATGCCTCTGCCTCCTGAGTCTCAGGCAAGCCCAGCTCTTGACACTGAGAACCCTCAAGGTGAGGATGTCTGGGAAATGTAGTCACCAGCTCCCCAGGCTGCATTACAGGCAAAGCACACTGAAGAGAATGGGAATTCACTCTCAATGCCAAACAGAACTAAACCGAACTTAACAGCATTATAAAGCAAAAAGCTGATGAAGAGGTGGGCTGCAGGACATTTTGTGTGAAGCTATCTGGATTCTGTGGAAATCCGGAAAAAATATTTTCCAATCAACGGAACTACCTTGGTTAACAGGTGTAATCATATCACTTAACTGTCTCACACTATGAATGCCATTTATTACCAAGTGTGTAAATGGAGATCTTGCTTCTGACACTGGCATGGCATGTGCAGGACTGTTTTTGTGTTTCAGTTTGGTGACTGTCATTAGTAAAAACAGGTGGAAACAGAATTCACCCAGTCTTAAAAGTGGTCTGAAAGCAACGCTGGAGATAATAGCATCTTTCTGACCCTAACCCCTCTGCTGTGGTATTTGCTTCAGTTTGTGGTCCTGCATCTGAGATGAGGTCCAAGCCTGATCGTTGGCTATTTCCCCTTCAAACCATGTGAGATTACTTGTTAGTATTTTTTTTTCCATATGTTAGCTGGAAATACGAAGATCAAACAATGAGCAATCCCCACCATTTGTCACTTAAGCAGGGGATAACTGATTTACCTAACTCAAGAGCACACATATCAGCAGAGAGGTGGCACTGCTATTGGCTCCCCTTGTCTTCCATGGGCTGCATGTCTGTGACCTGCTGTGCCGTTTCCTCTGAGTGGAGATGAGAAAAGGAGAGTCAGATGCTGTGTTCTGCTGGCAGACAGTGAGCAGATCTGCTGTCACTGCTGTGACGATTCCTTCAGTGCTCCAGTTTATTTCTCTCTACCCTTGCTGCAGGTGGATGGCTTCAACAATACCGTTATTTTCTAAATGTTTAGAAAGCAGGAGAAAGACCAGATTTGTTGCTGCCATTCCCAAGTGTGCTGGATTTTTAAAGTGGACTGAGAGGAGAAGAATTAAGATTGAACAGATTTTACAGAAACAAAGCATCCATGTTCTTAACCTTTCGGTAAAATACTTTACCAGTTTAGTTCTTCCCTGAGGACGAGGGCTGAGGTGCCAGCCTGTGTTCTGAACGGCAGAAGCAAAGCCGTCTGTAGAGAAGGACGTCAGTGCCCAGCCTTTGAAATAAGCATTTTGGACACGAAATAGGCATAAGGATGTTGTGGCTTGCTTGTCATTGCTTTTGAATAAGCAATGTCATCACATCTGAATAAGTTCTCATCAGCTACTCACTAAGAAACGAACTCGATCCAAGTATCCTCATTTTTCTCACAGGCTCACATACATGGAAATACTGAAAGCAACTGCTTCCCACCAGCCATCACGAGAAGGGACCACAGAGTTTGCCTCCCAACTTCTTCCAAGATGTATGAGTGGCTTGTGAGCGGATAGCATGGGCAACACATGTGCCTTATGAACATGACTTTAAAAAATCAACTGTAATTTTGATGCCTTGTCTCCTGGCCAAAGAAACAGAATCCAAGTCTGGTTGGTGGTACAAGCTAGCTTTCTATCATTAAAAGTAAGTGGTTTTGCTTTTTTGTTATTTTTTGCTTGGATAAAAAAATAAGAAAGACAAATAGGATTATGAACTTGATAAAAGACTAAGTCTTGCAGGGATATACATTGAAGGATGCAAAACTGAGAGTGATTGATTAAACAGTGAACTTGCTGATGGGGATCATTGACTCTTTTAACTCATGAGCTCATCACGAGACTGATGTCACAGTCAAGGGCTCCTCAGGAGACTCAAACAAAGCTGAAATAGCCAAAGGGTTCCCAGGGCAGCAACTCCAGCCAGGGTCCCAAGATAGGAACTGAAAGAAACTAAGTTATAGAAGGATCAGATCTGCACATCTTTGAACGAACAGGGCTTAATAAAGCTGTAGCTTTGCTGCTGTCTCCACACGCACAGCACTGTAGGAAAGTAAGTGTGGCAGACGTGCATGTTATAGACACAGCCCCACTCTCTCCTGTCTCCTTTGGTCATGGGTCCTCCAGTTAGAGACCACATTTCCCAGACTGCTTTCATTAGGTGCAGTCTGAGACGAGATTCTGGTAACAGGATATAAACAGAAATGGTGGGCGCAACTGTTCGGTCCTACCTGTAACGAGAAGATGCAAACCCTTCATTTCTCCTTTCCCTTTCTCCCTGCCCGGGACACAGACCCAGAGGACCGGGCAATGAGCTGTCTCAGCCTGTGTGGATGGGGAACAACGGGTTGGAGGGGCCTGGAACCCCATGCTGTGGGGCTGCCATATCAGCCCAGACATCATAGCTCCAACAGCTACATGGGAAACCGATTCTACCTTATTTAAGCTGTGGGGTTTTTGTTATCTTTTAACAGTAGCTGAACCTGTGTCTTAACTAACATAGTAGAGTAGATATTATTACTTATTTTATAAAAAGAGAAACTGAGGCTTAATGATTCACTCAAGGTCACATAACCAAGAAGTGTCAGAGTTAAGTTTCTACATCCGATGGTCTAATTTCACTTACATATGTGGCATCGCAAATCAGTCAGTATGTCCTCACATCTAGTTGGTGGTTCCCGCAGGACTGCATGGCTGCTCTTGACTAGAATGGCTCTGCTCTAAGTGGAAAGATTTTCCCCTTCAAATGACCTCTTTTTGGAGAGAGACATCTGGAATGAGGGAGGGAGGGGACACTACTGAAGGTCAGCTTGATGCTATGCTAGGGGCTGTGCGTTTACCAGAGTACAGAGATTTAAAAAATCAACTAAATTTAAATGCATGCATTTCCCACATGTGTGAGCTAGTTCTTTTCCCCTTAGTACATGTAAATACCATTATGGTGATTAAATCCACAATTCTTTTTGTACCTTGAGTTTAGAGGGAACATTTTATTTATTGCCCAGGGTCTGAAACATAGTATAAGCACAACTATTAAAATTATTGTTTCTAAGTTGTAATCGAAATCTATATTAATCAAAATAATTCTATTGATATTTCTACTAATTATGTCATTATAATCTCATTAGGACATTCATTTCTTCTCCCAATGCAAATAATAAGAAATATCATGTGACGTATCATTATGATTTCTCTTAAACTAAGAGTCCTTCTTTATTATTTATGTAGCCAATTTTTTTTTCCATGCAAGAATAGCACTTCTTTTCCAATTATGAGAATAATAGTGTTATGTTTATTCTTTCTCCTTAGACTCGATCAGTTTATTAGCTCAAGTCCTTTGATTTAGTGGGGTAGATTAATTCATGCTTTGACTGTGAGTTGCCACTAACAGAGGACAAAATTCTTGTGGCTCTCTTAAGAAGTATATTCTTTTGTTAAAAGCAATAATATATTTTGCTCACTCTGCTGTGTGGAGGTGAGGTGGTGAGATGTTCTAAAAATATAAAAATCTAGGAATTACAGCTTCCTCTTTTTTTTAGTTACTCTGTTTCAAGATGCTTCATCTTTTTTTTTTTTTTAAGGTATTCAATGTCATGACTGATTAGAAGATTTAAAGATATTTTTCCTGCGTTTTCCTTGAAAACAGGGTAATAACTGGAAAAACCCGAGGTAGAGTAAGTACACTGACAGAGATGAAGGCTTTTGAAATTAAAAAATTTGGTAAAATTGCCACTGTCAGTTATTTATGTACTTACATAAACTGGTTGAATGAGAGGATGAATTAACAGGAATGACAAGCTAACAGGAAGGACCGACCGCTGCCAACAGCATTAGCAGTACCACATCTTGAAGAAACAGAAGGCTAGGATTTTTACCATGAGGATTTCAGAGCAAATTTCACATTGGATTTGCCCCCTTGTTCCTGAGATTCCCTTCCTAAGGGTCCTCATGCATTTTTTTCTGTGTTGGTAGAGAATTAGGGAGAAAAACTGCAGAGAAACAAATCCAAGATTCACTTGATGTGAGGCCCAAGGCTTGGAGCCTGAGTGGTATTCTTAAGGCTGCCCCTTGACAGATGGATGAGACCTCTCAGTGCATAACCTGCCCTTATCTGTTGCTGCTTGTCCCTAAAGCCTCCCTTCCCCCTCCCTCCCCATTTGCAGTCCTTACCCTGGTTCCCTCCTAGGGTCTCAGCCATCTGCTCCCTCTGGGGCACGTCTGTCAGTTATTAGCTGAGGGCAGGACTCTCCACTTGCCTGGTTTCCTGGACTATACTGTGCAACATGGAATATATGTACACACATATATGTGTGCACGCACAAACACCAGATGCACACACACATTTAAGTTTTAAAAAGACTATTCTCTTTGACAGATATCAGCATTAAAAGAAATCTCACGTAAAGGCTATGAAAATGTGTTTATCAGATTGTTATTTACTAGATTAACTAATTATTACTGCCTGGAATCTCATGAAAAGTCAGCATCCCTCTCTCCCCCTTCCCAGCAAGTGTGAAGAGATCAGGGGGCAATTCCTGTCCAGCTCCTGGGGTGTGGGGTGGTGCGAAGAGCCAAGCACCCAGAGGCCTGCAGCATTTTGCCTGGGCTCTGCGCGGGAGCACGTGCTCAGCCTCAGCGGCATCCCCACCGCACGCCAGAAAGGGACTCTCTTTCATTGCTGGTGAGAATGCAACATGATAGTCACTTTGGAAGACAGTGTGGCAGTTTATTATAAAGCTAAACATGGTCTCCCTACACAATCCAGCAATTGTGTTCCTTGATATTTACCCAATTGTTCTGAAAACTTATGTCCACATGAAACCTGCACACAAAGGTTCACAGCAGTTTTATTCATAATTGCAAACACTTGGAAGCAACCAAGACATCCCGCAATAGATGAGTAGATAAACTGTGATACATCCATACAGTGAAATACTATTCAGAGATAATAAATGAGCTACGAAGCCATGAAAAGACATATAGAAGATTGAATGCATATTGCTGAATTAAGGAAGCCAGTCTGAAAAGGTTACATACTATATGATTCCAACTATATGACATTCTGGAAAAAGCAAAAAGATGGAGACAGTAAATAGATGAGTGGTTGCCAGGAGTTCAGAAGGGGCAGAGCACAAGGGGATTTTTTAGTTCAATGAAACTATTCAGTGTGATACTGTAATGGTGGATATTACATCATGGAATTGGTGGAAATCAGACCAGATGATATCATGCATTTGGCAAAATCTGTAGAATTGTACAACACAAAGAGTGAAAGCTAATGTAAACTATAAACTTCATGAATTAATTGTACAAAATTGACCACACTAATGCAAGATGTGGTGGGGGGAGATGAGAGGGGGTTTATGGGAACCATGTGTACCTTCTGCTCAATTATTTCGTATGCCAAAACCGGCTCTAAAAAGAGCCTATTAATAAAATAAACATCCATGTTATTTCGCTCCTACATCCATAATTTGTTAAAAAGCCAGATGGGTGCACACATTAAATTTCAAGAAATGTTACCACGTGGAAATGCAAGGTGGACACAATAATCATTTCTTACTTGGGCTGCATGTGTTTTCATGGATTACTTGTGTAATTGTGAACGGCTAGTGCTAGCTTCCCTCCACGCCCTCCCCCCACACAACACACCCTGCTGGTCACTGACGACACTCCCGTGTCTCACGGTCCTAGTTTACAACTTTATTCATAAGACATATGTGTACGTACCCTTACCCCTCATGGCAGCTTGGAGTAGAAAGGCACGTTTCTAAAGAGACAGAAGAGTCTCCCCACTTCCAACACCCCCTCACATGTCATTTACCGTGGAGAACACTAAAAATAAAGAGAAATCAAACACTCGGAATATTAAAAAATAGTAAAATGAGCATCACATGCATATGTTACACAAATTTAACCATTTTTCCCCTTTGCCATATTTGCTTCCTCGAATTGTTTTGCTGAATTTTTTTTTCTTTTCTTTTTTTTTTTTTTTTTGTCTTTTTGTGACCGGTAAGGGAATCGCAGCCCTTGGTTGTGGGGTCGCCCGCACCGCGCTCAGCCAGTGAGCGCACCGGCCGTTCCTACACAGGATCCGAACCTGTGGCGGGAGCGCGGCTGCGCTGCCAAGCGCTGCACTCTGCCGAGTGCGCCACGGGGCCGGCCCTTTGCTGAATTATTTTAAAGTTCGACTTTAAACGACCATTACCGGACGTGATGGTAAACGTTTCGGTAAGTATCTTCGACAAATAAGAACAATCTGCACCGCCCTCCTATCACCACCACACTAAGAAAAGTAAGGGTCATTCTATTCCTCGTGTTCAGTCCGCAGGCACGTTTCCCCCGTTGTTAACGTCTGTCGCAGCCTCTTCTGCAGCCAGGTTCCGATGAGAACCGCGCACCGCAGGATGTCGTTAAACCCGGGCCGCGAGAACCAACGGTAGCGTCCGCCCGCCCGCCGAGGAAGGAGAATTACGCTTCCGGCCGCAGAGGCTTCTGGGAGTTGTAGTGGTCGGTGGTGGGCATGCGCGCGGCACGCTGGGATGGACCCTCGGGGCTCAGTCTGCGCATGTGCATGCCCCGCCCTCCGTCCTCGTCCTGCCTCTCCGGCCCCTTTGAGGGACCGTGTCTCGGCTTCTGGGGCCTGTGTGGGATCGGCGGCAGCGCGTGGGGTGAGGGCCCCAGACGGGGCGCCGAGCGGCCTGGGACCCTCGGCACGGGTGGGCTGCGTGCGGGGCCCAGGAGCGGCGGGGCGGGCGGGAAGGGAGCGCGGTCGCTGCGCGCGCGAGCCCAGGAGGTGCCGCTAGTCACTGGGGCGTTGTTCCAAGAGTTAAACACGTTGTCATCTGTGGAACGTTGTGTCAGGTGCCTGCCATGATCACCGGGAGTATAAGATGCTACCATGATTGGGGACACTTGTTCCCTTCGTTTGGTATTTCATTTAAGCCTCGCCACGACCCTACTTGTTATAAAAATGACACTTTACATATGAAAGGCCTGTGATGAGGGATGCGCAAGGGCGTGAAGGGTGGGTGGGAGCCGTAGGGTGCACACACGGACGGTTTTGCTCCCCGTCTCTTGCTCTTCCTAAGCTTCTATACTCCTAAAACCTTCAGAGCACTTACGCAGAGTGGCCCGTCCCCAGATCTACAGGGATGACCGTGAAGTGAATGTGGACCTAATCTCATGTGGTAAATACACCCTGGGATTTGTGGGGTGTCTGCAGAGCCCCTGGGTCAGACTGAGGCCCGGGAACCCTCCTGCGCTGTTCAGGCCGTGTCTGTCCTCGAAGGCAAGTTGATGTTCCAGGCCGTGTCTGTCCTCGAAGGCAAGTTGATGTTCCAGTGCAGTGCTGTGCACTGGAAAGACAAACACAGACGGGATCTAGAATTCTTCAGTAGCTACGGTAAAAACAGTTAAGAGAAGGGTCAGGTAAAGTAATTTTAGTGATGTATTTTATGACACTGAGTAGATCCTAAATATTACTTTTACTTGTGGCATTGGCAAAACTGCAGGTGTTCAGTTCTTGCATATGGCTCATGGCTACAGGGACTGGATAGCACATTTCTAGTGAATTCCAAATGAGTCAGGTTTAGGGTGTTAGATGAAGGTTTCAGATGAAGTGAATTTGTTTCTCAGGCCCAGGCCCCAGCTCCTCTGGAGCAAAGCAGCTCTTATAAGTCAGGAAAGAGGGAGTCCCAGGGATTACTGCCACTCAGAAGAACAGTCCATTTGACAGAGACCTCTCCCAGAGCTTTAGGGCAGAGGCAGAAGATTCTAGAAAGAACCACATCCTGATTAACTCCACCAGAGGCAGTTCTTGATTCCCTGCATAGCGTGAATCAGACTTGTTAATGTCCACACATCCAGAAGCTGTCACAGACTGTGTGACTCTGGATGCCTTGAGCCACCTTACAGTAGGTGGTAACTCGGAGTTGAGAGGGATGGGTGACTGCCAGACTGAATAGAAAAGGGTGCTTTCCTAGAAGAGTGGTGTAGGCATGATATTCAGGGAAGAGGTAATCCACTGACAAAATCCTAAATACACCCAGTTTCCTTCATTCTCTCCTCCCTCTCTCCAGATTCTGGGCCGCTTTCACACCATGTCTGTCTGTCATGATGGCATTTACCATAGGCTGATGCTTCCTCTTTTTTGAACATAGAAAATAAATTATACCAGAGGAAGAGTTTTCTATATTGAAAGCACCAAAATATTGGTTTTGAAATGAATAACTTGTAGAATTACCCAGGGCAGGACCAAGAACTAAGCACAGGGCTGTTCACTCACATAGGTGAGTGCCGTAAGTATCTTTATGAAAAGGTCTTTTTTTAGAATTGGCAACCAATTTAGAACAAATTTAAGAATATATACTTTGCATAAAACATTCCATATTTATTTCAGAGTTTTCTGTGGAAGCTTTAACTCTGGGTGTAAAGACAAGAACTCGATTAATAAGCAAGCCTGAATAGTTTTTGAAATGAGTTTTCATGAAGGTAGAGGGTTTTATCTCTTGTGTACTTGAACTTGTTAAGCCAGTCTTCTGTTGTTTTATTTTTACTTCTTAGTCAGTCAGAAGGGGACATACATTGTCAATACATCAACAAAAAACAATTTTCCTTGCTCAGTGAAAATGCAAAGTTAAGCCCACATGATCATTTTCAGAGACGCACACGTTCAGGTTCTGCTACCTCTGTGTGGTCCTTCCTGTCCCTTTTCAAGAGTCAAAGGGACATTTCCCATTGGGAAGCCTTTTCTCCAGCTGGTGTGGTGAGATTTTTAGGCAGGTGTATAGTTACAGGAACTACAAGGCAGACCAGGTCTCCCATGACCCCATTTCTCTTTCATCCTCCCCAGCTGAACCTTCACAGCTCTCTGCACTCTTCCAGGACCAGCAGAAAATGGACATACCTCTGGTGAGTTTGGTTTTTAATAACCACTTTGTTTTGCAATGGATTTTATAAGGGTCTGCGTGTCTACACATTAAGGTGGAAAAGTAGAAACAGAAATGGGTCATTCACATCTGTAGAAGATACAGAAATACAGATGAACAGCAGAGCAAAGGTGGCACGTGAATAGACGCAGGTCCTCCGATATCACAGATCTACATTTATTTATTGAGCTCCACATTTATTTCTGAGGTTTTTGACAGCCATGGCAGGTGTCAGGCAGACAGAACTTACAGGTTTACACTGATGGGAAAGGTAAAGCAAACTGATCCCTCATGGAATTGAACAGCTCACTAAGATAACACAAAATGCTGCCTCTACTTGTTCTTCTACAGAAGTAGAAAACATAAGGGTAAATGTGAACTCAGCACTGTTTTTCGAGGACTCACCGGGATTGAATTAGACATTTTTCTAATGAATCAGCTGAATGTCTTTAAAGTGACTTTGCATAAATATTTCTAGTACCCAGGATCTCGGGTTGCTCAGCAGACAGTTTACAATGCTCTTATCTCTCCAATGTTTCCACACTTGGCATTCAACTTTAAATCTTGGTGTGGTGCACTGCTCTCTCTTCCCACTTGCCTATGCTCTCCAGTTACCCTAATGGGACTAGAGGTCAATCCACTGGGCATTGCCTCATCCTTTTCTTATTTGACTTTTCTGCAATACTTGCCTGTTCTTCCCACTCTGTCCTTCTGGAAAAGTTCTCTGTCAGTGACACTCTCCACTAGCCTGTCCTTCCCCTGCAAATGTCTTCATGGAGCCATCTTCTCTTGTCCTTTTGGTTCCTTTTCATAATCTCTCTTTATTGATATCCTTTATTTAGTGAGATATTGTACTCATACTTTTCTGTAGCCTTTCGATACTATTTCCTCTAGTTCTTTGACTATATTTAAAATAGCTTGTTGGGTCCGCCGCCAGCCGACCCGAACAGCCCTAGCCTCATTACTTTTGGTGGGCGAGCGAATGGCCCGGATTCCTCTTTCCCTCCGGTCCCCGTTAGGAGGAGACGGGGGAAGAGAGCCATGAAGAGAGGTGAGCACAGCCACCGGCCCCAACCAGCCCGGTAAAGTACACTCAGATGCGCCCAGGGTTCTGTCCAGCAGTTCCATTTATTATCACACAAGCACTTGCTTTTATAGGCAGATGGGGAGGGGAGGTTTTAACATAATCCTATCAGCTTAAAGGTCAAGGGCATGCATCCTGTCTCAATGCTTCGCTATTGCAATCATGCAGTGTTCACGAGTGCGGAAGCGCGTATTTGGCCAATAAGGGCTAAGGCAAGGTTCCCGCGGATACTCCCACCCTACTTCCTCCCGGCGCCGTCTTAGGCTGCCACGTTAATACGCCCTTGTGGGCCCATAATGGCGCCACTTGTAATGTCACTTAAGGTGGCGTTAGTTTTTAAGGCCCCAAAATAGCTGATTTAAAATCATTGTCTAATTTCTGATGTCTGCTCACTTAGGAGTGGTTTCTGTTGATTACACTTTTTTCCTGTATATATGGGCCTTACTTTCTTGTTTCTTTTTTTGTTTTAAAACTTTTTATTGAAAACTGGATGCTTTAAATAAAATAATGTAGTACCCTAGAAATCAGAATTTCTCCTCTCCATTGGGGTTGTTGTTGAAATTTATATGTTTAGCAACTTTTTTTTAACTAATTCTGTAGAGCCTGTATTTCTTGTCATGTGTGGCATTGAACTGTCTGCAGAAATTTTCTTAAATGCCTGAAACCAGTAAGTCTCCCAGTTTTTCCAAAGGGACTGTGTGCCTGTTGGTACATTCCTTCAACAATCATCCAGGCAGTTCACACCTCTGCATTAGCCTTCACTTCCTACTTACTCCAAACCTCAAGATCACCCAGAGGTGACAGGGCCTTCTCATGCCTTCCTTGGGCATGATCACAGCACTGGACATATGCTCAGCTCTACGCATGTATGTGGCCTTCTAGATTCTCAGGAACATCCTGGAGCTTTTCAAAACCTTTATGGTCATCTCATTCCCCAGCTTTTCCTGTCAAGCTTTGTGATTAGGCTTTGTTTCCACTGTTATCCACCACCTCAGGTAGCTGCTAAGTTAAACAGTTGCCTTTAAATGTCTCTGACTGATCCTCTGAGGGTAAGGCTTTCCAAACAGCCGCCCTGCAAGAGAGTCTTCCAGGAAACCACCACACAGGTCACATGATGACAGTTTACTGGGACTGAGGCTTTGACAGAACCCCAACCCAGTTCTGCAGTTCTGCCTCTTCCAGGGGTTGCCAGGCTGCTGAATTTCACTGACATTTCAGACTCTTGGTTCCCAAATCTACTGTGGAATTGGGGAGAAAGGGATGGAAACGGCAAATTTAAATGACACAAGATCACTTTTTTTATTATGATGCAACTATTTTTCTTGTGTAAATGTTCCACAGATTGCTACATGCCTTTGGTTAGCTTCTAGAGTTCTGAAAAAAGTTGATTCATAAATTTTCCCAGAATCTTACCAATCTTATGGAAGAGAAAATCTTCCTAGGTATTTACTTCACTATTTTCACTGACGTCACTTGTTAGCTTGAACTTATAGTCTTTTGTTGTGGAAACTTTCTCTTTTCTCAGTTTCCAAGATGTCCCTCTTTTGATTCTATTATTGGTTTTCAGAAAACTTCTTCTCTGTGTTTCTAGCCTGTACTTATTTTTTGCCAGCCTCATTAAGATCCATGGTTCCTCAGGTGTTGTTTTGATACTTTTCTTTCCTCAATCCCTCTGTGCCCAAGGAGCTGTTGCATTATCTGTAATAACTACTATTACCACCTGAATTGCTCGTGACTCCTAAATGCTTGTCTTCATCCTACACGTCCCATGTGTGCTCTGAAATCATTTGTGTGCTGGGACAGCTCTGCTTTACGTTCCATAGACCCTGAAGTAGCAACATGAACAGATCTATGTCACTACATTTCTAACACATTTTTTTCCTTTTGTTTCTCAAATATCAGTTTTGGGGACCCCCATACCAGTTTTCAGCACCAAGAAGTGGCTTATTTTGAACTGTGGATTATTATGAACTGCAGTCACCATGCTGTGCAAAGATCTTAATACTTATTCCCTCTGTCTAACCAAAACTTTACCTTTTGACCACCATTTCCCCATTCTTCCCCCACACCCCCACCTCTGTTAGCCGTCATTCTCTCTACACTCATGAGTTTGACTTTTTCAGATTTCACATGTAAGTGATCTCTTATTTGTGATATTTGTCTTTCTGTTAATTAAAAGTAAAATTAAATTAAAAATAAAAAAGAAAGAAGCTGCTTGTATAGCTAGCCTGAGTAGCTGCACAACAAAGTAGTTATCAAATGATTGTTCCTTCTCCTGTGTGACAATGTGACTGTATTCCTATTCTTAAAATCTATTGCTGTTACTTCGGTGTAGGTAGCTGCTATGATATGAATGTTTGTCCCCTCCAAAGCTCATTTGGAAGCTTGATCCCCAGTGTGGCAGTGTTGAAATGTGGGACTGTGGGGAGGTGATTGGATCGTGAGGGTTTTGTCCTCATTAACGGACTAATCCATTCATAGATTAAGAATTAATGGATAAATGGGTTATCACAGGAGTGCCACTTGTGGCTTTATAAGGGGAGGAAGAAGCATGTTAGAGATCTCTTGCTCAGCTCTCCCTGTGTCATGTCCTATGTCACCATGGGACTTTGGAGAGAGTCCCCTCAAAGAAGAAGACCTTCACCAGATGTGCCACCCGGACCTTGGACTTCCAGCCTTCAAAACTATAAGAAATAAATGTGTTTTCTTTATGAATTACCCAGTTTAAGTTATTGTGTTTTAAGCAGCAGAAAACTGACTAACACAGAGGTGTTCTTTCATACTGCTGTCTCTGTTTACAACTCCTTTGTATGCTGTTATATGCTTTTTATGAGCTATAGATCTATATATCTTTACACATTTACTTATATGCAAGTTTGGTCAGGTGTACTATCTCCAGAACTTACATGTGTCTCTTCCTTGGCCCCCATTATTCACAATGCTGATGCCCAAGGAGGGTGTGAACATCCTAGAGAATATTTGGGATAATCTGGTGGGATGTGGAAAGAAAGTTGTAGGAGTTCTATTTAAATTGAAATTTTTTGTCTTAAAAAAATTTATAATTCATATAAGTATATATAAATGAATTACGTTAAGTAACCCCGAAGTTTAAGACCAAATTAGGTCCAAATAGGCCTTTATAACCATTGGTTTTCGAGCCTCAGGAGTAAGCAGGAAAAGTAGTGTTCTCAAAGGTATATTCTATGTCAGTAATTTTGAACCTTTGAACAAAATGTGTTACAGGGATCAGTGTCATTTGAGGACGTGACTGTGGAGTTCTCCCAGGAGGAGTGGCAGCACATGGGCCCTGCTCAGCGGACTCTGTACAGAGATGTGATGCTGGAGAACTACAGCCACCTGGTCTCACTGGGTGAGCAGATCTTATCTTCTGGCTCCCTCAAGAATATATTTCTGTTTTTTAAAAAGGTCAAAGCATAGGGACACGTTATAGGGATTAATTTTGTTCAGGTTTTGGATCTTTAGAGAAAGAGAAACAATGTTCTTGTCATCACTTTCTCATTGAAAACTACCAGCGAGCACCTGCGCTTGCTGCCATATCTTCTTTCCACTTTCACAAACCCAGAAGCCCATGCATCTGCTCCATGTGTGCCTGCAATTATTGTTTACAGGATATTGCATTACCAAACCCCTGGTGATCTTCACGTTGGAGCAAGGAAAAGAACCATGGTCATTAGAGGATGAATTTCCAAATCAGAAGTACCCAGGTGAGTGAGCATTGACAGATGGAGACCTGGGGTAGTGAGACCTTAGGGGGAGGAAAACCTTGAAAGTTTTTTCTTCTTTTTAACAGCTTTATTGAGATATAATTCACATATCATACAGTTTACCCATGTAAAGTGTACAGTTTAGTGATTTTTAGTATATTCACAACTATGTGCAAACATCACCACAGGTCATTACTCATCACCTCAAAGAGAAACCCATGCCCTTTAGTTATCACCCTCTTATCCCCCCAGCCCTAAGCAACTGCTCATCTGTTACACTTCTCCCTGTGTAACAGAGACGTAAAAAAGAATTATTCAATTACTCAAAGCACCGTAAATTAATTGAGAAGCCTGGAAGGACTGCACTTCAGTAATTTCCCCATCAGGAGGAGAAAGCTGAATGTGACAGCCCCGATTCAAAGTTAGTTTCTCCCTTTTATTGTAAAGACAAGGAAGTTTCACAAGAAAATTCAGTTGATTTAATCATTACAAAGAACACAAGGGCATGGGGCAGAGTTATGGCTAAGTATAGTTAAACAGTGGAAACTAGTAACATCAGTGAAATAAACAAAGTGACATTCCATAATGCAATTTGTAAAAGGTTAAGTCAATCCACCAGCAAAAGCTTGTTCTTAGCAAACACTTTCTTTGCCTACAGCAATTTCCTCAGTATGTTTACATAACAGTCAAGTAACTTTCTCAACATATCAATCAGGAGGTTAACCTGCACCAAAGACATCTGCCCTTTGAGCCAGCAATTTTGATGCATTACAATTCTTTATCTACAACAGAGACTTTAGCCTGGGGAAAGTTTCATGTCTTTTGCAAGCTTAACATTTCTATGTGTAATTTTAAAAAGTTAGGCTATACCTGAAACTACAGGGCTTTGGAAGCTAGGCCCTGTGAAATACATTTGCTTTATAAATGTTACTCCACACTCATCTACTTTGTCTCAGTGGATTTGCCTGTTCTGGACATTTTGTATAAATGGAATCATGCAATATGTGGTCTTTTGTGGTTGGTTTCAGGTGCTTAGCATAATTTTTACAAGGTTTATGTTATAGTGTACATCAGTACTTTATGCTTTTTATGGCCAAATAATAATATTCCATTATATGGATGTACCAGCTGTTCTTTGTTCATTCATCTGGCAGTAGACATTTATGATTCCACCTTTTAGCTATTTTGAATAATGCCTATATAAACATTCATTCAGGAGTTTCTGCAGACACATATGTATTTATTTCTCTGGGAGAAATACCTAGGAGTGGAATCACTGAGTCACATTGTACCTCTGCATTTATCTGTGTAAGTATCTGCCTGACTTTTTCTGAGGGATGACATCATTTTCCATCCCTACCAGCAGCACGTGAGGGTTTTGATTTCTCCACATCCTCACCCACACTTGTTATTATCTGACTTTTTGATTCTGCCCTCCTTAGTGGATGTGAAAGGGTAGTCATTGAGGTTTTGATTTGCATTTCTGTATTAGTCAACTAAGGCTGTCATAGTAAAATACAATAGGCTAGGTGGCTTGAACGAAAGAAATTTATTTCTCACAGTTCTGGAGGCTGGAATCAAAGGTGCCCATAGGACTGGTCTCTGGTGAGGTCTCTCTTCCTGGCTTGCAGATGGCCATCTTCTTGCTGTGTCCTCACATGGCGTTTCCTCTGTGTGCACACAGCAGGGCGGGGGGTAGAGAGCACTCTGGTGTTCCTGTAAGGACACCAGTCCTGTTGGATTAGGGCCCTACTCTTACGACCTCATTTAAACTTAATTACCTCCTTAAAGGCTTTGTCTCCATATAGAGTTACACTGGGGATTAGGACTTCAACATATGAATTTGGAGGGGACACAGTTCAGTCCATAACAATTTCCCTGATTAGTAATGATATCAAGTATCTTTCCATGTGCCCATTAGCCTTTGTCTATGCTAATAAACAATTCCAGGAATTTTAAAAAGTTATAGTTTTCTATATAATTGCTAGAACAAAAGAGTAAAATTATTTTAATTATTAGAAGTGTAGCATACCTACTGAAAGTTTTGTTGTGAAGCCATATAAACAAATAGCAAAACGTAAAGATTAACGTAGTTTAGATCAAATTATCTTCCAGTCACGAAATGTTAATGATTGGATCATACTGATTGGCTAAAAAAGATCCCTAAAGAGTAACTTAGGGAGATTGTAATAAAAGAATGGTAAATTCTTGAGTCAATAAAAATAAAATAATTTAGGTGTTATGTTTTGTTGTCATTCAGATTTGAATTTAGACAATAAGTACATTAAATGAAAAGAAGCTGCTCTAGCTTAAGAGCACAGGTTAGAGAAAACCTGTAAGCATTTGAATGACAAATAACATCAGTATTCATAAAACACAAGAATTGAATTCTAAGAACTTTCATTAGAAGTAGCACATCATAAAGTACCTCATCTGCTTAAACAATAGGTATGCTGGACATTAAATGAGTACACCTGTGGAGGACATAAATGATATTTGTGAAAGTGAGCCATACACGTGTGTGTGTGCGCGTGTGTGTGCGTGTGTGCGAACGCATGCGCACGTGTATGTGCTGAACACAAAGAACAAGTTCCCTTGGAATGATCATATGATCATGAAAGTATCGCATTAGTCTACAGAGAAGCCCAATAAATTCAGCAAATTAGAATCACCACAAATAATATTCCCTAAACATAGTTTTATAAATCTAGAAATGAATAATAAAATGAATAAAAATCTTTCCATGTGAAAAAATTTTAAATTATCGCTTTTAAACAATGTATAAAAAAAGGAATCATATCCATCCCAAATTGCATGATACTTATGAAATAATAAATGTAATGGTATATTAGAAACCTTCACATATAGCTAAATTAGTGAACAGATGTAGATTTGTAGTCTCATTTGTATATTAATAAATTAAGCAAGAACAGTAACAAAAATACACTAATGAAAGCAGAGGAATTTATAAGTAAAATTTGAAATTAATAAACTGGAAAACTGAAAAATGTTAGAATAAAAAAACAATAAAATGGATGAAATGTTAGCTAACTGTAACAAAGACAAAAGAGAGGAAACACCTATGTAATAAATTCAAGTTGTGACATATTTATAAGGATTTAATGCAATACCAATCAAAATTCCAGTCATAAAGAGCATTGTGGGAGTACGTGCTCCAACCAGATATTGAGACTTGATGTAAGTCTCTGAGTAGGTTAGTAGTGTGGAGCTGGGGGTGGGATAGTTTACTAAATTAGTGAAGCAGAATAGAAAGCTCAAGAAAAAAAACAGGTGCTTTATAGACAGTGGGTGTTAGGTAGCACCACAGAAAAGTGGGGAAGGATCTTGATGTGTCCATATAGACAAAAAAATATCAGACTCAAATGTCTTGAATACCTAATTACCAAAGCAAAATTACAAATATTCTAGAAGATGATATGGGAGAATAAGTTTATGACTCTTTGCAAGGAAGGATTTAATAAGATATAGAAGGTATTAACCAAGATAAAGATAGAGTAAATGTATTCCTTTCTACTGTATGGTGGCAGAAACAGTGGAGATGAACTAGGGGTCTTGGCACCTGAGGAAATACAAGGTGGTTAGAGTCAGCAGAGGCCTTTATAGGGTGCTTGGTCTCCCATACCTGCCCAAATGTTAATGTGGAAACCGTCTCCTGCCCACCATGGTGTCACCAGAGATTACTGGGGAAACTGAACTGCTATCCATGCTTGGCGGGTAGTAGCACTGCACCCAAATTCTCCTGCTGGCATGATTTCAGAGCAGGCTGGCTAAAGCTGAACATTAATTTTGAAAAATTCAATTTATTAATTTTCTTTTACAGATCCTGCTTTTGTTGTCCTGTTACAAACTTCAAAACTCAAAGTAACACAAGATTTATAACTATGATTTCTTGAACAAATTTTAGTTTCACTTTTTACACTTATTTATGATCCATTTTGTGTTAATTTTCATAGAAAGGGTGACTTCTATGTCAAGTTTAATTTTTGAAAAGGGGAGTCCAATTATTTTAGCACTACTTGTTGAAAAGACTATCATTTCTCCATTGAATAGAATTTCCACCTTTCTTAGAAAACACGTGAGTGTACATTTGTGCATCTACTTCTGGTGTCTTTATTCTTTGTCATTCATCTGCATATCTGTCCTTATGCCAGGGCCATGTTAACTTGATTACTCTAGCTTGTTTATTAATTTTTGAAATCAGGTATTCCTTCAACTCTTACCTTCTGTATGAACTTTAGAATGAGCTTCTGATCTTTACAAAACAAAGCATGCTGTCATTTCAATTGAATTTCTTTTGATCTATATATCAAATTAAAGAGAATTGACATCTTAACAATATAGAGTGGAGTGTTCCAGTCCGTAAGCAAATATCCCTATCCATTTATTTAGGATTTCTTGGATTTCTTTTATCAATGTTTTGTAGTTTTCAGAATAGAGATACCAAGACTTTTTTGGTTTTGGTGTGTTGGTGCTATGCTAAATGATACTCTTTCTCTGATTTCAAATTCTAATTGATTATTGTTTATAGGCATATCATTGTATATTGGCCTTGTATTCTACTTTTGTTAAAAACATTTTATTCGTTCAAGGAGATTTTTGTAGATGTTTTCGTAATTTTCTGTGTAGATTCATTCTATATCTTTTTAATTTTATTCTTGCCCTATTGCTCTGGCTGATACTTCCAGAACAATCTTGAGTAAAGGTAGTGAGAATAGACACCCTTGTCCTTTGCCCAACCTTAGAATGAAAACATTTAGTCTCTCACTCTTAAGTATGACATTAGCTGTAGGATTTTTTGTAGATTCTCTTTATTAGGTTGATGAGTGGATTTTGAGTTTTGTTAAAATTTTTTGCATTAATTGATATAATTGTGTGGTTTTAATTCTTTACACTGTTGATATAATGGATTACATTGATTTTTTAAAATATAGCAACAGTTTTGTATTCTTGAAATAAATTCTACATGGGCATGATTTATTTTGTTTTTATATATTGGTGTGTACTTTTTTTTTTTTAGAAATTTTGCATTTTTGTTGTATTTTTTTTCTTTATTTTAACCTTTACTAGTACATACTTGTGGAGTACAGTATATTGTTTCAATGCATGCATATACTGTGCAGTGATTCACTTAGAGTGGATCACATAGTTTTGTACCTGTTAGTCTACAATTTCTCCCACCACCCAATCCGCCTCTGGTAACCATTCTACTGTCTGCTTTTATTCAAATTATTTTTTTAGTGGCTGGCCAGTTTGGAGATCCAAACCCTTGACACTGGTGCTACAACACTGCACTCTAACCAACTGAACTAACCAACCTGCCTTACTCTGTTTTTTTAGATTCCACATGTGAGTGAGATCATGCAGTATTTGTCTTTCTGTGTCTGACTTCCCTTAACATGCTGGTTTCCAGTTCCATCCATGTTGCTGCAAATGATAGGATATCATTTTTTTAATAGCTTAGTAGTATCCCATTGTGTATATATACCACAGTTTTTTCATCCATTGATAGACATTTAGGTTGATTCCATCTCTTGGCTATTGTGAATAGTGCTGCAGTGAACATGGGAGTGCACGTGGCTTTTCCATATACTGATTTCATTTTTGTTTTGATATATACCCAGTAGTGAGATAGCAGAGTCTTAGGGTAGATCTGTTTTTAGTTCTCTGAGGAACCTCCATACTGTTTTTTACAATAGTGTGCAAATTTACAGTCCCACCAACAGTATAGGAGAGTTCCTTTTTCTCTACCTCTTTGCTAGCATTTGTTATTTTCTGTCTTGTTGGTAATAGCTATCTAACTGGAGTGAGATGATATTTCATTGTGGTTTTAATTTGTATTTCCCTGATGATTAGTGATGTTGAACGTTTTGTAATGTGCTTGTTGGCCATTTGTATCTCTTCTTTTGAGAAATTTCTTCTGTTCCTTTTTCCATTTTTTAATCATGTGGTTTGTTTTTTGCTGTTGAGTTGTTTGAGTTCCTCTTATATTCTGGACATTAGCCCCTTGTGTGATGTGTAATTGGCAGACACTTTCTCCCAATCTGTAGGTTGTCTCTTCACTTTATTGATTTTGTCCCTTGCTGTGCAGAAGCTTTTTAGTTTCATATAGTCCCATTTATGCATTTTTGCTTTAATTGCCTATGCCTGTGAAGTCTTGCTCAAGAAAGCACTACCCACACCCATTTCACGTATCATTTCCCCTATGTTTTCTTCTAGTAGTTTCATAATTCCAGGTCTTAAATTTAGGTCTTTGATCCATTTCGAGTAGATTTTTCTGTATGGTGAGAGATAGGGATCTAGTTTCAATCTTCTGCATGTGGCTCTCCAGTTTTCCCAGCACCATTTGTTGAAGAGGCTGTCTTTTCCCCATTGTATATTCTTGGCACCTTCGTTGAAAATTAGTTGACTAGAAGTGCATGTATTTATTTCAGGGCTCTCTATTCAATTGGCCAACTTGTCCGTTTTTATGCCAGTACCATGATGTTTTGGTTACTATAGTTTTATAGAATATTTTGAAATCAGGAAGTGTGATGCCTTCAGCTTTGTTGTTTTTCTTCAAGACTGCTTTTGCTATATGGGGTCTTTTGTGGTTCCATACAAATTTTAAGGTTGTTTTTTCTATTTCTGTGAAGAATGTAGTTGGTATTTTGATAGGGATTATGTTGAATGTGTAGCTTGCTTTGGGTAATATGTACATTTTCATGACATCAATTATAACAACCTGTGAACATGGGATATTTTTCCATTTGTGTCCTCTTCAATTTTTTTTCATCAATGTTTATATTATAGTTTTACTTGCAGAGGTCTTTCACTTCCATTAAATTTACTCCTAGGTGTTTCATTTTTTTAGGAGCCATTGTGAATGGGAGGAATTTCTTGATTTCTTCAGCTATTTCATTGTTTGTGTATAGGAAGGGTATTGATTTTTGTGTGTTGATTTTGTATGCTGCCAGTATACTGAATTCTTTTATTAGTTCTGGTAATTTTTTGACAGAGTCTTTAGGGTTTTCTATATATAGGATCAGGTCATCTGCAAATAGGGATAGTTCAACTTCTTCCTTTCCTGTTTGAATGCCCTTTGTTGCTTTCTCCTGCATTATTGCACTGGCTTGAACTTATACTATGTTGAATAAGAGTGGGGAAAGTGGGCATCCTCATCTTGTTCTGGGTCTTAGAGGAAAAGCCTCCCATATTCATGCATTCAGTATGATATTAGCATGGGTTTGTCCTATGTGGCCTTTATTGTGTTGAGGTACATTCCTTCTATACCTAATTTGTTGAGTGTTTTTTTATCAGGAAGGGGTATTGGATTTTGTCAAATGTTTTCTGTGCATCTGTTGAAATGATCATAATTTTTTTATTGATTCTGTTGATGTGATGTATCACATTTATAGATTTGCATATGGTGACCCTTCCTTGAATCCCTGTGATGAATCCCACATGATCATGGTGCATGATCTTTTTAATGTGACACTGGATTCTGTTTACTAGTATTTTGTTGAGGATATCATATCTTTGTTCATTAGGGATGTTGGTGTGTAGTTTTCTTTTTCTGTTATGTCTTTTTCTGCTCTTGCTATGAGGGTAATGCAGGTGTCATAAAGTTATTTGGAAAATATTCCCCCATCTTATGTTTTCTGGAATAGATTTTGTAGAATTGGTGTTATTTCTACCTTGGATGTTTGGTAGAATTCACTTGTTAAAACTATTTGGTCCACCGAGCCTCTGCAGAAAGCTCCCTGGTCTCCCAGTCTGGGGCAGTGGGGGACTGAGGGCTTCAGCCACAGCCCTCTGACATCTGCATCTAGCCCAGCAACAACTGAGCCACTGCTGAGAGCCCCCTTGTCTCCCTTGCAGGAATGAGGGGGGTGCCACGGGTCTCAGTCATGCCTCCCCTCCTTTCTCATTCTTCCACCCTATTTCTTTTCCCCTTCCCCCCTTCCCTCCCCCCCAACTGCTATGCAACATCATCTTAAAATGTAAAAAAATATATATTGATAAATAAATAAACCTAAAAAAAAACCTATTTGGTCCAAGTGCTGTTATTTAGAACTATGTCTATACAGTAGTCCCCCCTTATCTGTGAGGGATATGTTTCCAAGACCCCCAGTGGATGCCTGAAGCTGCAGGTAGTACTTTCTTATATATACTGTGTGTGAATTTCTTTTTCCTACTTCACAATTTCATGGACAGATGATTTGTTCTTACTGTAGATCATAGCAACCTCAGCATATGACTTTTTTTCTTTCCTTAAGTTGAGAATTTTCACCTTTTCACATAAAGGAAGCTCTTTACATCTTATCTTTGGCATATCCAAATTACCAGCATCACTTCTCTTGCACTCTGGGGCCATTAGTAAGTAAATAAAGGTTACTTGGGTTACTTGAACACAAGCACTATGATACTGAGAAGGTCAATCTGATAACCAGGATGGCTACTAAGTAACTAAAGGACAGTAACACATACAGTATGGACAGGCTAGAAAAAGGGATGATTCACTTCGTGGGCTGTACAGAGCAGGACAGCACAAGATTTCACCATGCTACTCAGAAGAGTGTGCAATTTAAAACTTATGAATAGTCTATTTCAAGAATTTTCCATTTAATATTTTCAGCCTGCAGTTGACTTTGGGTAACTGAAATCACAGAAAACAAAACCATGGATAAGGGGGGACTATTGAGTGTGTGAGTATGTGTGTTTACCACATACTCAATTTCTTAGATAGATATTGGTGTGTTCAGGTTATCTCTTCTTGAGCAAATGTGGTAGTTTGTTTTTTATAATTTGTCAAATTTATGGGCATACAGCTTGGAATGAACTGAATGTTTGTGCCCTTCCACCAGATTTTTATGTTGAAACCCTAATCCCATTGTAATATATTCAGAGGTGGGGCCATTAGGAGGTAATTGGGTACTGTGAGTGGAGCCCTCATGAATGAGATCAGAATGCCCTTATAGGGAGAGGCTGGAAGGCTAGCTAGCTCTCTTTTCACCATTTGAGGATACAACAAAAAGCAGGCAGTCTGTAACCCAGAAGTGGGCCCTCACAAAAATGTGACCATGCAAACACCATCATCTCAGAATTCCAACTTCCAGAGATGTGAGAAATCTGTGTTTATCGTTTAAGCCACCCAGTCTACAGTAATTTGTGATAGCAGCCCAAACTGATGAAGACAGAGTTTTTGTTAATATTCCTTTATTATCTCTCTCTTTTTTTTTTTTTTTTTTTGTCCTTTTTTGTGACCGCGCTCAGCCAGTGAGCGAACTGGCCATCCCTGTATAGGATCCGAACCCGCGGTGGGAGCGCTGCTGCGCTCCCAGCGCCGCACTCTCCCGAGTTAGCCACGGGGTCGGCCCCTTTTATTATCTCTTTAATGTCTGTTGCGTCACTAGTTATGTCTCCTCTTGCATTTCTGATATTACTAATTTGTGTCTTCTGTTTTCTTTTCTGTTGGTTTTTATCATTAACAAAATATATATTTTAAAAGAACTAAGCTTTGATATGATCAATTTTCTATGTTTTCTGTTTTTAGTTTCATTGTGCTTTTCTGTCTAATCTTTATTATTTTCTTTTTTCTGCTTTCTTTAGATTTAATTTCCTTTCTTTGTCTAGTTTCTTAAAGGGGAAATTTAGGTCATTGACTGGAGATCTTTCTTTTCTAATATAAAGATTTTAAGCCACAAATTTATCTCTGAACACTGCTTTGACTGGATTCCACAGATTTCTATGTGTTTTGGTTTTATTTTTATTCACTTAAAAATACCTCAGTTTTCTGTAAGACTCCCATTTTTACCCAAGGGTTCATTAGACATGTGTTATATACAAATATTTCGTATTTCTCTGGATAACTTCGTGTTTATTGATTTCTAGTATAATTTCTCCGTGGCCTGAGATCATACTTGTAAGATTTCTATTCTTTTGTATTTGTAAAAACTTATAGCCCAAAATGTGATCTGTCTTCATGAATATTTTCTGCACATTTGAGAAGAACGTGAATTCCAGGTTTTGGAGGTGTAGTTTTCACAAGAGGGATTTCATTTCTTCTACCTGTAGTGTTGGGCCTATCGTGTATTTCTGCCTCTTATTTCTGTGGTTTTTTTGTTTTGTTTTGTTTTTTTACTTTTTTTCTTCCCCTAGCTGCTACAAGTTGTTTTAGTATCCTAAAACAACGGCCAAGTTCAAGGGCTGGATGCCCCTACCAGCCAGCCACCAAAAAAACCAAAAAATAGATTTGTTGTTTTTGCCCTTGCAGATTAAGATGTTTGTTTCATAAGTTAGATAACAATATGGTTTCAGGTGGAATTTTGGCTGTGACTGCCATTACCATCTTCCAACATATCCCAAGAATGGAACCTTCTCAGGATTCTCTATGATCTGTCCTATGAGCTTCCAAGTTGGCTCATGGAGGGAAATATTACAGATATGTGCAGATCCTCTGTCTCTGTAGCAATGGAACATTAGCTCTCTGCTCTGCCTCAGTGGAACCACAGGAGGAGTATTCCTTCTTTGTTTGGCTCAAGAATGATGAATATTGTCAGGGAGTTTTTCTGTTCTGTTAGACCACCTTTTCCTCAGACCTTTGGCTAGAAGAATAGCCTTTTCTTAGAGCTCTTTTTGACTTTGCCTGTTGTCTGGATCGTAGGCTTCCTCAGCACCCAGCCTAGAGTATATGGGAAACAGAAGGAAAAGCATTGGCATTCTGCACTATGTTACTTCTTAAGAACTGGGGTCCACTTTCTCTCCATTTTGTAGTCTTTGTATGTTTGTTAATGTGTTAATGTCCAGGGATTAATTGTAAGAGGGAGGACTTGGGAAAGGGGCTACTCCATCTTGGCTGGCACTGGAGATAAAACCCTTTTTTTAAACAACATGGATGAGGAGAGAGAGAGTGTATGTCTGTCAGTGTGTATGAATCACTTAACCTATGGAAACCTGACGAGGAACAATAGAATAAAATAAATAACAAAACATGGTTATAAGTTCCTCTCCATGAAAAGTATAAGATTTATGTGATGTTTTTAATTTTTCTCATTTTAGGATATTACAAAGTTGATGTCCACATCAAGGGGAACCAGGACAAACAAGAGACACCTCTATGGCAAGTAATATTCATCGATGATGAAACATTGAGTAAAGAAGGACAGAAAGTTTTAGAAAAACCACTTAATCTGGGGCCACCTCCAGATTTTTCAGGAAAAACACCCTGTAAATGTGACTCATGTAGAATGAATTTGCCAATTGTTTCTGAATTAATCATTAGTGAAGGACACTCTTCAGGAAAGAAGGCTGATTGTATGAGTGCACATGAAAAGTTGCATCTTGATATTGAGCATGAGAAAACACATACTGGAGAAAAATTTTATGAATATAATAAAAATGTGAAAGCTCTCAGTTATAAAAAAGACCAGCATCAGAAATTTGAAACTTCGGAGCAATCTTTTGATTGTAATCAGTTTGGAAAAGTTTTACATAATAAGATCATCTGTATTAGAGCTGAGAGTTCTCCAGCAAGAGAGGAGTCATGTATAGGTGATGAATTTAGGAAAAACTGTATTAAAACAACTCTTTATAACCACACAAGAACTGACACAAGTGAGAAATACTCAGATCTTAATGAATGTGGGAAATCCTGTGATAAAATCACCATTGTGGAATATAATAAGGTTCACATGGCCATGACACACTATGAATGTAATGAAAGTGGGGTTAATTTCAGTAGGAAGTCACCTCTCACTCAACCTCAAAGAAGTGTTACAGGACAGAGTGCTTTTGAAAGCAATAAATGTGAGGAAATCTTGAACCAGAGTTCAGCCCATATAATACATCAGAAAACAGAAACTGAAGATAAATTCTGTGAATTTAATGGATGTATACATGCCTTTTATCAGAGATTAGGCCATCAGAGAACTCACACCAAGGAGAAACTCTACCAGTCTGGTGCATGTGGGAAATGCAGGAAATCCTTTTACCAGAAAGCACACCTCATTCAGCATCAGAAGACCCACTCAGGGGAGAAAGCTGACGAATGTGGGAAATCCTTTTGTTCAAATTCACACCCTATTCAGCATCATGAATCTCATGTGGGCATCAAACTCTATGAATGTAATGAATGTGGAAATACCTTCTGTCGGAAGTCAAACCTCAGTGAACATCTGAGAATTCACACAAAGGAGAAACATTATGATAACAATGGCTGTGGGAAATCTTATGAGTCACTGCTCACAGGACACCAAAGAACAGACTCAGAGATGAAACTCTATCAAGGTAGTGAAAATGGGAAAACATTCTCCAAAACAGCTTATCTCAAAGAATATCAGAGAATTCACACAGAAGAGAAACTCTATGAATGTACTGAATGTGGGAAAACTTTTTCCAAGACATCGCATCTCAGAGCACATCAGAGAATTCACACCGGCAAAAAACCTTATGAATGTATTGAATGTGGGAAAACTTTCTCGAAGACATCACATCTTAGAGCACATCAGAGAATTCATACTGGAGAAAAACCTTATAAATGTATAGAATGTGGGAAAACTTTCTCTCACAAGACGCACCTCAATGCACATCACAGAATTCATACAGGGGAGAAGCCCTATGAATGTAATGAATGTGGGAAAGCTTTTACCCATATTTCTGTTCTCAGAGCACATCAAAGAATTCACACGGGGGAGAAACCCTATGACTGTAATGAATGTGGGAGGTCTTTTACCCATATTTCCGTTCTCAGAGCACATCAGAGAATTCACACAGGTGAGAAACCCTATGACTGTAATGAATGCGGGAGGTCTTTTGCCCATATTTCTGTTCTCAGAGCCCATCAAAGAATCCACACAGGGGAGAAACCATATGAATGTAATGAATGTGGGAGATCTTTTACCTATAATTCAGCCCTCAGAGCACATCAGAGAATTCACACAGGGGAGAAACCCTACGAATGTAATGACTGTGACAAAACTTTTGCCCATAATTCAGCCCTTAGAGTACATCAGAGAATTCACACAGGAGAGAAACCCTATGAATGTAATGACTGTGACAAAACTTTTGCCCATAATTCAGCCCTCAGAGCACATCAGAAAATTCACACAGGGGAGAAACTCTATGACTGTAATGAATGTGGTAAAACTTTTTCTCAGAAGACACACCTCAGTACACATCAGAGAATTCACACAGGTGAGAAACCCTATGAATGTAGTGAATGTGGGAAAACTTTCTCTCAGAAATCATACCTCAGTGGACATGAGAGAATTCACACAGGAGAAAAACCCTATGAGTGTAACATATGTGGGAAATCTTTTGTGTATAAGGCAGCCCTCTTAGTGCATCAGAGAATTCACACAGGAGAGAAACCCTATGAGTGTAATGAATGTGGGAAAACTTTCTCCCAAAAAACACACCTCTGTGCACATCAGAGAATTCACACAGGGGAAAAGCCCTATGAATGCAGTGAGTGTGGGAAAACTTTTGCTGATAATTCAGCGCTCAGGGCACATCACAGAATTCACACAGGGGAGAAACCCTATGAATGTAATGAATGTGGGAAAACTTTCTCCAAAACATCACATCTCCAAGCACATCTGAGAACTCGCACAGGGGAGAAGCCCTATGAGTGCAGTCAATGTGGGAAAATGTTCTCTGAGAAGTCATATGTTAGCGCACATCAGAGAGTTCACACGGGGGAGAAACCCTATGCATGTGATATATGTGGGAAACCATTTGCCCATAATTCAACCCTCAGAGTGCATCAGAGAATTCACACAGGTGTGAAATCCTATGTGTGTAACGAATGTGGGAAAAGTTTCTCCCAGAAGTCACATCTTAGTGCACACCAAAGAATTCACACAGGGGAGAAACCCTATGAGTGTAATGAATGTGGGAAAGCTTTTGCCCAAAATTCAACTCTTAGAGTACATCAGAGAATTCACACAGGGGAGAAACCCTATGAGTGTGATGCATGTGGGAAAACTTTTGTCCGTAAGGCAGCTCTTAGAGTACATCACACCAGAATGCACACCAGAGAGAAAACCTAACGTAATAAACTTGGGAAGTCCTGAAGGAACTCAAACCTTAGATAACACACAGTAGAGAAACATGTCACATAAACTGGCTAATTGTTTCCCTTATACATTTCCATTTACGCTAGGCACATAGCTTGTCGAAATTTCTCAATTTGTTACTCATACGGCGGGGGGCTGGCCATGGAATGTGATGCTAATGATAGCTATTACATTTAAGCCTGGCACTTAAGCAAATCACCTTACATTCTTCCTGGTCCATGTTAAGGTGGAATGAAGATGATTTCCACAGCAAACTTGGGCCCTGTGTACTGAACATGGTACAGCACAAGGTGAAGGAAGCTAGAATCTGAACAGCTGTGTGGAACAGTACTCTCCAAGTCCAGACCTTCGCCCATTGGCTCTTTTTTAGAAAAGCAATAGTTAAATTTGTATTCTGTTGGGTTCTTCAAGGTTTGGTCTGTTAAGTGCACACTGTTTAGCCAACCTTGTTAAGTGGTATGAATTCCTATTGATATAAACCTCAGAAGACCTATAAGAATTCAACTTTTTGTATGTCCGAGACTACATATAAGAAAGAAAAGTTCTGTCAACATCATGACTGATCCTTTATTAAAAATCTGAAAAATCTCAGGGAAAAACACAAAAGCCTTTACCATAAAGTGAATTGAATTAAACATCAAGTAGACTAAAATTTTATGTTTTGAATAAATGACATTTTTCAACAAATACTGAAAGTTTAGTTTCAGGTAATTAATTCTGAGGATATGTATCAGTTTCAAGATTGAGGATAAAACCTTCACCTAGAAGTGATGTACCAAAACTTGTGTTTTTATGTAATATCAAAAGTTTTTATAGAAAATATGTAAGAAAACAGTTACCTATAGATAAAGCCACTATAAGAAGTGAAGTTTTAAGACTGGAGGAATAACTTGAATTCTGTAGATAACACCAATAAATGTTTGTGAATAGTCTCTGAGCTGTGTAGAACATCTGTATGAGTATATATAAATAGATGATTGATTATTACTGGTGAGTTCTAGTAGGATCCAGCAGCCAAACCTGCTCTGGACATGTCCACTTACCTTTTCTGAGTGACAGTCTCTGTTCTGTTGGCTTCCTTCTTGATGCTGTTAGATTTTGGCCTGTCTTCTGTGTCTAAGTATTAGTCATGCTCTGTTTTTCTAGGACCTTGAAGATCCATGACATTTCCCAAGCATTCGTGTGTGTGTGTGTGTGTGTGTGTGTGTGTGTGTGTGTGTGTGTGTGTGTGTGTGTGTGTGTGTGTGTGTGTGTGTGTGTGTGTGTGTGAGATGGTGCTGCTGATTCTTACATCAGCAGGCTTTGGGGTGGGGGGCTTCATTTTATCCCACTCTAGTGGTTCATTCTGCACTGTGTGAGTATAAAACAAGTCAAGTCATCTCCTCAGCCTCCTTGCATACATACAGCTTGAGCAACCTGTATAAGTTCTTTTTTCAACATCATGATACCTGCTCATACTGCAGCATTGCAAACCAGTAGTATTTCTACCCACCTAAGACAGAAGTTTTGGGAATTAGAATGAAAAGGGGTACTCCATGCCAGAAGCTCAGCTCTGGTACTGAAAAGCAGACACACTTTTGGGAAAACAATGTAGTGTGGTAGAGTTTTAGCCAATAAAATGTTTGCTTGATCTGCCATCATTTCAGCCTACATGGTGTGGTCAGCACAGAGAAGAAAGTAAACAAAATCATTTTTAAAACCTGGACCACTAAAACTTTCTCTCAACCCTGGGCATGTTGCTTTTTGCAAGTTTGATCTGGCAGATGGAGCATGAGGGCAGTAAGTCAGTTGACGCCCTGAAAATTTTTTCTCATCTCTACCCCTTGTTTATGTCATGTGATGTGTGAAGGGAGAGTGTGGGGGAAATGGTGGTGGCATATCTTTAGCATTAACTGGAGAACAGGTCCTCCTTTGACACTGGGTAGTTAATCAGTTCAGTGGAATCACTGTGAAAGACAAGAGCCAGGAATAAGAGCCCACTATTGGATGGGGTGTATCATCACACACCAGGGCAGACTGGCACAGTGGACACTCAGCTGTCACTCTGGCAGAAAGGTGGCAGCAGCTGGGGGAGTCTGTGTCCCCTCTTCAGTCTCCATTGCCTTGAGGCAACTAAAGCTTATTGTCCAGTGCCCAAGGGATTGAGAGCCAAAGAGCACCTCACCCCCAGGCTTGGCTTTTCAGAAAAGTGTAGATGAGAGGAAATTGATCTGGAATACTTTTTAAAAAAATTTAGTATAGAATAAGTTTTTGAAAAAATTACAATCAGTTTTTATGTACTTCTCACCCACTTCCCTACTAATGTACCATTGTGGTACATTTGTCATAACTAACATTGACACATTATTAACTAAACACATTTTTTTTTTCGAATTTCACTATCTTTTCTCTATTGTCCTCTTTTACTCTGTGATCCCATCCAGCATACCATAATGCCTTTGATTGTTATGTCTCCTTAGCCTCCATTGTTTTGTGACAATTTTCTGACCTTCCATGTTTTGATTACCTTGACAAGTTTAAGGAGTACAGGTATTTTGTAGAATATCCCTCAACTTGGGTTTGTTTGATATATACATATCTATACATATGTTTGTGTTAGTGTGCATATGTCTATATGTATGCATATGGGTTTATATCCACACACACATATATATATGGTTGCACTGGTATTAATAGGTTTTTGGTAGGAAGACCACAGAGGTAAATGCTGTTCTCATCAGATCAGGAGTACATGCTGTCAACATGAGTGATCACTGATGCTAACCTTGATCACCTGGTTGAGGTTGTGTTTGCCAGGTTTTTCTACTGTAAAGTTACTTTTCCCTGCACTTTGGAACAGTTTTGGTCATCCAACAAGCTGCTAATTTACAAAAGGAAGGTTATACAAGCAGTTGCCGGTTTACAAATGGATTGTATGATGGCACTAATTTGTTGGCTATTTGGAAATTTTCTATTTTCTTCAGAAATGGTATTGGAAATAGTAGCTAAGCTTGTGAAAGCCTGTTTTGCCCATTATGTTCCTTATTGTTAGTACTAGAATAGTGATAATCAGTACTAGGCTAGTGATAATCAATCCTAAGCCAGTTCCTTCATCATCTCTCCCTTTTTTATTCATTTGCTTCCAAAAGTAGCCTGTCAACATGCTTTTCTGCAACTGCTAATGGCCTTAGATTTTAACTTGAACTTGCCAACCAGAAAACTTACGCCTGCCTTAGCTATCAATTTAAAAGGGACCACAACAACACCATGCTTGCTACCTGCTATAGATTCCCTTTATAAATTAGTAGTCTATCAAATTGCTCACAAAATAAGATCATAATTCCTTTCACATTTCTGACTTTAATGTTGACAACAATACTAACACAGATAGGTTAAAAATCATAATACCTAGAATTGAGAAATAACCTCAAGCTGATTCAAGTTCCAAATCCATATTATTTTTGTTTTTTGCATTCATTGTAATATGAATGAGTCATTGTCTTGTCTTTGCTGCCCATGACTTATTTTATCTAGAGGATTTTATTTATCTGCACATCTCTTCGCAAGAGTGGTGCCCAATTCTGTACCTCTTAATCTCTGGAGTAGTGCCCTTTGGACTTCGAGAAAACACTAGAAGAAAGTTTGTCTGCATTTCATGAACGAATCAACCCAGGGTATTAGATAACTCAAATAATAATAGGAAATATAAAGAATAATTATCCATATTAACTACAAAATGTATGATGCTAGGAAAAATTGAAAGCAAGATGGAAAATGCCTGGATAAGGGTTTTTTAAAGTACTGAAAATTTGTATGGTACTAATAATAAGAGCAGATTTAAAAGGAATGGGAAGGTTCACATTAGAAAATTAAATTTAGACATTGTATTAGTCTGTTTCTGTTGCTTATAACAAAGCACACTGAACTGGGTGATTTACAAAGAACATGAAATTTATTGCTTACAGTTCCTGAGGCTGGGAGGTCCAAAGTTCATCTGGTGGTGGTGACAGTGACCCAGGGGGTCTCACATTGCAAGATGGTGGAAGCAGAGAGATCAGAGAGGGAGAAAGACAGACTCTCCTCTTCTTTTAAAGCCCTCAGAACCACACCCCTGACCACCATTTTTAATCCATTCACTACTGCACAGTCCTACAGTCCAATCACCTCTTCAAGGCTCCACCTTTCAATTATCCTAACAGGATTTCCCACCTTCTTAACAGTCACAGTAGGGGCTAAGTTTCTAATACATAAAACTTGGGGAGTACAATTCAAGTTTCAGGGAGTTGTGTACAGACATAATTCAATCCACTACAGTAGCCATTGCTTTGATTGTGCTTTGTCTACAGGATCATACTGGTAAAGCCATGATTCATTTCCTACTACAGTTCTTCAAAGAAATGCTTTGGTATCTTAATCCCCCTTGTTTAAAATTTTCACTAAGTGCTCTGTTCTTGTCTGCAGCTGGTCTGGGTGCAACAGTTTGGGGCCCCATCAAGTGGAAAGCTTGCTCAACTTTAATTTTTAGAATTGTGTCAGGTGAACCAACCGAGATATCTATTGTGTTGGCTATTTTTCCTGCTGTCCTCATCAATTAGGGCACAACAAAATTAATTTTTTTTCTTGCAAATTGATGTCAGTGGTCTGCCACTGGGTCATCAACATTGTTTTGTGCCTTCTTAGAACCTATCCTTCTTAAAACGAGTTATACATTTGTAAATTTCTGATTTCTTTGGGGTATTGTCCCCATAATCTTTTTGTAAAGCATCAACAATTTCACCATTCTACCAAAGCTTCAAAATAAATTTGATGTTTGTTCTTGCCTCAATTTTAGCAGAACTTATGTTGCTCTTATCTTTCCAAACTTATCCTTCTTAGTGCCTCAAACTAGTTCCTGTTCAGACATTTTATAACTAGTCACTACATGTTTATTTTGGTGCAAAAAAAGAAAAAAGGGAAAAGCATAGTTTTTTTTGATAATATGCATTTTCCATTGACTTTTTGAAGACCTCATATTTTCTACAGTAAAATGTTTCCTATGTAATAATAAATGACAAAAGTTTAGAAAGTTTGTGGATTGTGTTCCTCAAATCTTTAATTACATAAATTAATATCTGCATAATATACATTAATAAATTTTTATTTCTTCTATCTAAAATGTTTTGCTATACTCTGAATGTTAAATCCAGACATCAAATGACATTAAAGTAAATCTTTTAAATTAAATTTCAAAAGAAGCACTTTTAATACTTAAAAAGACATCATAATCCATAACGCAGAGCGTGTGGAATACAAGCAGTTTCCAATGTTCTAAACCACTTTTCTCCTTTTTAATAACCATATTTTTCTGTAGATATCTCATTTCTGTTTGTTTTGGAAAAGACTTGCGGGAAGTAAGAATCCCTGCATGGAAGAGACAGGAACGGACACATTACAAAATGCCACTCAGTCTCGGGAGACTACCCAGTCAGCCCCCCTCCTACGGGCTGGGCCTCGACCACAGCATCACGTGCTTGGGGAATGCCTTTCCCTACCAGATTCTTCTAAGGCCAGCTGCATCCCACCTCTGGGAAATAAAGCCTCTGTCCTTGGCCTCTGCACTCTTCCACCCTGTGCCACCGTTGTCGTGGATTAACAGGAACCACTAGACTAGAGTTAACTGGTTCTCAGCCCTCCACGGGATTTTAACTTAAAACTCTAGGCGTGAAGGAGAAGTAGGATTAGGCTGTAAATCTACACAAGACTCTCTGTAAACTTATTTTCATAAACCACCGGCCCAGCCCATTAAGTCGCGGTACTTAGTTGATCCGAGCCCTCCAGGGAGACATGGAACCCTCCTCTGCGGTGCCCAGGGACGCCCAGCTCAGCTCCCCGCAGGTCCACTGAGGCAGACGCGCCCCGCCCCCGGACAGGGTGGGACACCACCAGTCTGGAGTAGAGCGCAGAGAGGTCCCGCCCAGTGGCCGGCGCAGCCAATCGCAGCGCGCGCAGGCGGCGGGGGCGGGGCCGGCCCAGACCCGGCCCTTAAAGTCCGAGTCAGGCGCAGCCGGCCCAGACCCGGGGACCTGGGGGACCCCAGCAGCATCCGGGGAGCTACGTCTGCGGAGTGCGCCTGCGCAGCTGCGGCCGGCCCACGTGAGCGCCCCGAGCGGGGTCAAGTCTTGAGGGGACCAGGACGGGAGGAGGCGACCGCGCGTGGGCACGGGCGTGACCCCCGGGAGGGATTGCCCGTCCCTGGAGCTCTGCCGGCCTTGAGGTGGGGAAGCGCGGGAGGGGCTGGAGATCCCAGGGAGACTCGCACCGCGACACGCACGGGTCCTGTCCCCGGGCCGCGCCATCGCAGGGCCTGGCCGGGACGCACGGGGCGGCTGGACCCCGCCCGCCGGCCGCGCGCCCGTCCTGCCTGCGCCGTTTAACATCCTGGGGACGTGCGCTGCGTGCGGGGCTCAGCCGGGACCAGAGCCCAGAGCCCCGGAGCTGCCCGCCCCGGGCCCCACGCTGGCTCTGGGGGCTCCGGCCTGCGGCGTCGGAGCCACATAACCCTTTCCCGTATTGGGGGGAGCCGAGGGGGTGACAGTGGCACAGGCCCACCCGTGGGTTGGAAGGAGCGTGGGGTGCTGTCCGTCCCCGTTTCTCCTGGGGACGCATCCCAGAACGCTTTAGTTCAAGAACAGGAGGTTCAAATACATAGGCGGGGGCTTCAAAAAGTTCACGGAGATTCCTGGTTTGTTTTAATTCTATTTTCCCAAAAACTTTCTGAGGTTCCCCCTTATGGCGTTTTCTGCTATGTATTAGCCAAGACGGAGGGATGAGGTGGTCTCTTAACCACTTGGAATCAGACGTCGTCATTCATGAGCTTTTGCCTGGGTGATCCCAGCACCATTGGTGCAGAACCTGCACCAACCGATTTCTCACCTCCTAGATGTTGCCTTAAGCTTCTGACCCATGAGGTACCTTCACACCTTCTCGTAACCTAAATCATCATTGCAACCCTGTGCCAAATCCTAGAGCCCTGCACGGGCTGCTTTTCATTTCAGGGTCTCGATCAAATGCCTCCCCTTGTCATGTTTTCCGCATCTTCCACAGTTCTTATGAAAGTAGTTGCGAAAATAAATATTTTTATTCCACAACTGTAGCCTTAATTTCTCAGGGGTGTGTAAAATGGCTACTTGGGAAGATTGATCTAATAAAATACTCATTTTTACCCGTCTAGTTTTTTGAAACATGAGTCCTTCACTCTTTCTGGCCATCCTCTGCTTGGGAATAGCTTCAGCTGCTCCAACGTTGATCAGAGTTTATATGCACAATAGAACCAGTGGAAGGCAGAACACGGGAAAACATGTGGAACTAGTTGGTAACATCTGAAATTGTCCAGGGAACCCCACAGAGAAAGGTCCGTGCTATTGGGAGTTTATAACGAGACAGGAGCTTCTGTAAGCCAGCTCTAGGCAGTAACTTAATGACACCCATTATGAGCACAATATGGGCTTTCACCCCCGTGGTGTTGGAGCTTGAGAACAGTTCCCAGAAGTATAAAGCCATCCGTGGCCATGGCTTCCCTTCCATCTCTGTCTGCAAATCCACTTGGTGAGCCTGGGCTGGGTTTTAAGTAGCAATAAAGGGCATCCGTTATATGCCTGCCTCTAGAATGCAGAAGGCTGGAGGGGAGCAGTGTAGGAGAAGAACGTGAAAGTGACTGGACTGCACAGTGAGGAAAACAGTGAAGACAATGCTATCCTCCCCCAGTCTGAAACGGAGGCCTTTGCTGAGCGCGTGAGTGTGCTGGGGATTGCTCCACTCCCTGCCTCCTCTCCTCGGTTCTCTTTCAAAGTAATCTCTTGCTTTTCAACATTTTCTTTACTTTTCTTTGAAGACCTGTGAAGAAATCAAACATGTACTAATTGGCCTTCTAGAAAAGTTGCACAGGAAGTGGAAAGTGTTCTAAACATCTGTTTTCTGGGGGCACCACACCTGGGAATGACGAGGTATGAGCACGTCAGATTCAGCCCTTCCATCTCCCACAGGAAGGCCACGAAGGAACTGGCCTTGCCGCTTTGCTACCTCTGTGCTTCCTCTCCTCCATTCTGTACCAAAATAATCACTTGCTTTCCAACATTTTATTTGCATTTCCTTAAAGAGTTGTGAAAAACTCAAGCATGTGGTTCCTGATTTTCTGCACAAGTTGTACAAGTTCTCAAAAGTGATCTTTGAATGTCACGAGGTCACTAATCTCGTGGATTGAAGGGAGAAAGGCGCTCTGACTCCATGAAGTGTCAGGTAAGAGAGTGTCAGATTCAGACCTTCCACGCCCCACAGGAAATCTAAGAAGGAACTGGCATAGTTGCTTTGGTAGACTGTGGAGTGACCTGCAGCACACTTTTTTCAAGAGTATTCAGATATATGTATTAGCTGTTTTCAAAATCTTGTTATTTGTTTTCTAGATGACAGCTTTTTTGTTACATTCTCGGGCAACATGACAATAAAATGCCATGCAGGACCCTGGATTGAATTCTGAGACTGAAAGAAGATATTATTGGAAAAACTGGTGAAATCCAAATAAAATCCAGAGTTTAGTTATTAGTAACATACCAATGTCGGTTTCTTAGTTTTGATGGATGTACCAAAGTAATCTAAGATGTTAACCATGGGAGAAGCTGCGTGTAGGGAATATGTATGTGGTTACTTTCTATTCTAGTTTCACAACTTTTGTGTGATCTAAAATTTTTTCACCTTTAAAAGTTTATTTAAAATAAGTAAAATATCTAGTCCAATTTAATCATCACACCTTCAAACTTTAGTTACGTTTGAGGTTCCTTCCCACCCACAGCTTTGGATTGCTACAGGCCATGAAGGGGAGCAGGTGACAGTGTCATGATGAACTTTTCTACTTCCCAGCCTAGTAATATTCCTCTTCCTCCCTCTCTTTGAAGCAGCCACAAGCACCTAGGTTGGAGCTGAGAAGGGAGAGATAGGAAAGGCCTCTTTGACTGGCACTGATGTAGTCCTGCTTGACTCCCCGTGAGTGTGGTTGATTCCCCAACCTGAGGGCCTCATATAATTGTGGAAGTTTCCCTCACTGGGGAACATCTGATTGTAGATGCCTCGCAAGGGGCAACACCAGCTCACAGGGCCAACACATGGTCCATTGCAGCACATGGGCACTGGCATGTGCATGCAAATCCAGATGTACACATACACACTCTTCCATGTCAAGTGGCACAGCTCCAGTCGCTTGGTGTTAAGGTCCCCATTTCCTGTCCAGAAGTTCTTTGGGGTGGCATACTTTTAAAAGTCATCTGTTATTTTGTGTTCAGCCCTCAGTGCGTCCACAGAAACTGAGTTGACTGCTACAGGCTCGTCCGCTTGCAATCCAAAGAGCATTGACTATGACTCCGAAGGACCACGCATGTTCTCCACCATCTGTGCCTCTGACTACAGCCAAGCCCAGACAGCATGTGGCAAAGGCCTTGCCCAGGCATTCGATCCCTACCCATAGGAGGAAATGAAATGGACCAGCTGTTGAACCCAGATCATATTCAGTGGTCAAAAGTGCTCAAGGAGAAGCTGTCGAACATATTAAGTGATGTCACTCCTATTGTTCTGCCCACGTACATCATCTTTTTCCAAGTCCATCCTTTGTAGAGCCACGATGATAGATAAAATATGTTAAGCATTGTGCTAAGTAGGTTTCATAGATATTTCTCATTGAACACTTACAGAAACCCCTTGAGTTAGAAGTCTTCATCATTCCCACTTCCTAGCCAAGGAGAAGGAAATGCAGAGAATGAAGATATTTGCTGAGGCTTCCAGAGCTGGCAGCCAGGATTTGAGAGGAGGCAGCGTGACCTCACAGGTCACACTCCTGGCCTTTACACTCTCATTTTTCTTTTCCACAGGTATTTTCATACTTCTTTTCCTGCACACAAAGATATCTCTCACTTTTGCAGTGAGAACAGCCACTATGAACACGTCACTCTTCTATCAGGCATCTGCTCATGTTTGAGCACATCCTACATTCTAGAAGGATTACTCTATTTACCTTCCAGTACTGTCACTGATTTCTCCTCCCCAGCCCCACTGGGGCATCTGTTCCCTGGACCCCCTGTGTCCTGGACACTCAGTTACTGCCCGCTCTTAATTGAGCAGAAAGGCTCTAAACAAGGTGACAGCCCTTAGGTTAGCAACTAGAATGGGCAGGGCAGATGGCCAAGCTTTTGTGCCCTTTCTTCTAGACCTGCGCTGCCCAGCATGGCAGCCACTAGCCTCATGTGACTATTTAAATTTGAATTTGAATTAATGAAAATGATGAAAGATTAAAATTTTGGTTCCTCAGTCAGAAGAGCCACATTTCAAAGCCACATGTAACCAGAGATTGCCATATTACACTGCATGCATGTAGCACTTTTCTCTCAAGTCAGGAAGTTCTACTGGATGGCACTGATGTCAATGATGGGTTTGGAGAGCTTGAGTATCCGAATCTGGATTTGAACCCAGGGGTCTGCTTCCACAGCCCACACACCTGACCTCTGCTGCTTTCCAGTTCTTCGTCTTCTGGTCAGCAGCTATTCGGTCCCAGACTGTGCCTCCTGGATGCAGCCCCCTCTTCACTCACTCCTGTTCTCTCCGCCACAGCTCAGGAGGGTGCCCACCACTCTGCTGAGGACATTTCCATTTATCCAAATTCAAAATTCCCTCTTGCTCCCATAAGTGGAGCTTCTCAGCTCCAACACTGTGCTTCTGGACTTTCATTGTATCTGTTTGTCTCAACAGAATCAGAATCGGATGCTTCTAAGACCTTCCAGCAGTTTGACCAAAATTGCTTTTGGAACAATAAGAAAATTTCTCCCAGAACTCCCAAGAATTACCTATAAAAATTATCACGCATTCACACTTAGTCTCCTGATATGTTACATGTAGACTAAGCCAAATTCTGTGCATTGTAAATTGCCCAGTCTGTGGTCTTCTGTTCTAGCAGCACATAACAAACTAAGACAGCTACTCTAGATACCTCGCATAAGTGGACTCACACAGTCTTCATCCTTTTTGTGTCTGTTTCACTTAACATAATGCCTTGAAGTTTCATCTACGATGTAACTTGTGCCACAGTATCCTTCTTTTTTAAGATTGAATAATATCCTATTGCATGTATATACCTGTGAAGGCCGAAGCCGTCTACTGCTTCAGGGCCATGACTTAGGGCTTGCCCCACGGTAGGGGCTCCGTAAGTTTTGGTGAATGAACGCATCAGGGAAGGGGTTCACTGAGCTGAACAGCAGCACATGTAACCATGATTCACAGTTGATAGCAACAGGCATTGCAAGTACTAAAGAAATGAGTGTCACCCAGGCAATCCAATGTTTAGAACTGGTGATCCAAACATATGACTGAGGACATGAATAACAGGGGGGGAAAAGGAGACCACAAGGGCAGGGGTAGGAACGTGAAAAAGGAAGAGCAATAAGATGGGAGGGGTTATTTTTATATTTAAAAATATTTCCATTTTCCTGTGACCTGGAACCTGAGTCCAGGATGACCATCTGCCAGGAACAAACCTTGTGTTAGTACCTCTGTGGGCTGTGCTTGCAGAGAAGAGCAGACAACTTTTTATAAATGGCAGTTATTGATGCACTTTGGTGACAGTTTTCTTTAAGAGCATACAAGGTTAGGACAGGGTTTGTATACGGTATTAATTAACCTAATATAGAGAGAAACTAAAGTTAACACAGAGCACAATTTTGCTAACCACTGCCCCCGAGTGGTAGGATGTGGCAAACCCCGAGGGAGAACCCACTAGTGCGCCACGGTCAGAAGAGATTCCTCATGAGCTCCTGTGTGACAGCAGGAGCAGCCTCCTCGAGTGCTCGTCCCGGACATTCGCTCCTCCCGTGACCGTGGATATATGCTGTCCTCTCGTAGAGCCACAGCTCAGCAGCCACACTCTCAGGAGACACAGGCAGAGTCATGCATGTGGCAGCCAGGCCGCAGGTCTGGGAGGTTCGTTAGAAGTCAGGTGGCTGCTGGCCCAGCGTGTCAGCCAGATGCGAACCCTTAGCTGGAGGTTCGGCGTGGGTCGGAGCTGCTGGAGAAAAAGTCCTCGGTGCGTATCCTGAAGGGACGAAAAAGAGCCTGTTAGTCACAGAAAAAGACGCAAGTGATGATTGTCATGGTTCCTGATCCCCAGCCTGCAGTTTCTAATCAGGTTGCAGACACAGTATATTCTGTCTCCACTGAGGTTTTTAAAAATCTGTGTTACAGTGACAAAATGTCAAATCATTCAGAGGTCTTTAGTGCATATACGTGTTGTCCAGCCATCACTGCTGTTCAGGTCCAGAACATTTTCACCACCCAAAAGGAGACTGTGCCCATCAGCACTCACTCGCCGTCCCCGCTCTGCTCAGCCCTGGCAACCGCCGATCTGCTCCGTCTCTGCATTTGCCCATTTCCATTGCATTTTGGTGCATAACAAATTGGGTGGAGCAGGTGTGAAGCCATCATGATTGAAACATGAAACAGACCAGCCCTGTCTCACCAGCTGCGGGTGCCTGTTCCTCCCTGTGAGGAGGGTTCTGCTCCCGTTAGGGCACCGTGATGGCACAAGAGGATGGGACAAGGGGCTTCACGAGGTATGAAGCCACATGCTGCAGAGAGGGCGGGAGGACACAGTATCCTTCTCACCTTCTTTCTCAGTCCACAGGGAGGAGCCTGAGTCTCCCCAGCACGGGCTAATTCACAGATTCACTCGCTCACTCGTCAGTGAACATTTACAGAGGCCCTGAGGACGTGTGCTGAGCACAGTGCTGACAACAGAAGATCCGGACTCAGCCCAGATCCAGAGTCTGGGGAGACACAGACGTGTGAATGATGTGACATCAAATCTCACATAAGGGCTTCAATGGGACGGTGCTGGCAAGGTGCTCAGCGCACCCTCAGGGAGCCTATGTGTGGGGCATCGGTCGTGCCACCAGCCTTCATCCCACCCTCCCCGCCAGCCTCCCTGTCCACACCCCGCCTTGCTCCCTCACAAGGAGCTGTCTGGAGCTGTCCCTTGCAGCCTGGGGGCACCTCCTTCACCCCACCTAGGAGGATGCCCTCTGCTCCTGCTGCTGACTCCCATTGCCACAGAACCTACCTTGCCTGTCACCTCCTCCAGAAGCTTCCTCCCCAGGCAGATTCTGGCCATGCCTGGCTCTGCATCATATCCCCAGATGGCACAGTGATGTGGTCTCTGCCCTTCTAGTCTAGGAGCCACCTGAGGGTAGACACAGCACCTGCGCGTGAAGAATGCTCCATACACAGGTGCTGTACAGATGACTTCACAGGCGTCTCAGTGCGACCTCACACTGGCCCGGACCATCTCCTCCAGTTCTCCATCCTGGGAGGTGCCCATTTACTGTCGATCTCTTCCAGTTGAGCCACTGCTACTTTTGCTATTAATAACTGCCTGTTACAGACTCTCTAACTCTCCTGAAGGCTCTAATCTTCCTGCCCCATTTTGATTCCTAAACTGGAGCAGTCTTTCCCAACAAGGACAGCACTGTCCTCTCGTGGGCACTGTGGAAATCTGCCGTGGCGTTTTTAGTTGGCACATGTTGGGGGATCTACTGGCGCTGGCTGCTAGGTGTCCCTCCACGTGTACACAAGATGTCCCTCGCACTGAAGAAGTCTCCTGGGTCCCCTGACTTCTGAGCATCTGCTGAGCATTTATACAAGAGAGAAACCAGCTTATAATTATCCGAACTTAAAACATAACTGCATTTTACACATAACCTAGACGTTATTAGGGGGTGCACAGTTTCATACACACTGGATTTTCCAAAAATGAGACTATTTTATTAATTGGTGGAAAAATGTATTTCACCTTTTAAAATATTTAATTACTGCTTCTCCCCCGATATCTGAAAATCATGTCAGCACACTGCTGTGGCGTTCCGGTTGCCATCCCAGCTGCCAGGAGGTGCCGGCGTCTGGAACTGCGCTCAGTGCTTCTGGGCATGGTGCGAGGGTCTGCCTGCTTCACGAGTCTCCTCCCGCCCCGTGTCCCAGCATCTGCACACCCACACGCACTGTGGCTATGATCAATGTTTTCCTTCCGCGACTCTGCTATGTTACAGTTTGAACGGTCTATTGATCCTGTAAAATTATCTGTGCAGGTGTGTCCTTATCTATGAATTTTATTTCAGGAGCGTAAAGGGGGCACTACAAGAGGTATCCTGTAAAATGTCAGGGTGGCTAAGATTGGAAGCCTCCTCTCTGGACAGTGATCTGTAGGACATGAGGTTGTCCTCATTTTGGTTTCTTCAAACCTCAGATCTCAACAGGATTAGACAAAACACAGCAGAAGAAGGAAACAGCTGGGTATCCTGTCAGCAAAACCCATGATTTATTACTCAAGTCAGCAGTAAACCGGAAGAGGGTCTATTCGAGGTGAGTTACTCACCTGGATGCTCCCACTGGGCTGGAAGGAATGGACGCTGGAATTCTCCCCAGTGCCACCTACTGGTGCAAATAAGTCCGTGTTGCCTAAGAGGCCATGCGGTGTTCCAATAAAACTTTGTTTACACAAACAGGCACTGGGCCGGCTCTGGCTTGCAGGCCGTTGTTTGCCACCCCTGACCCAATCACACTCTCTGGCATTTTTCATATTTCTTTACTGTCTAGGTCTTGCCACTTTTGTCCACTGCGGTCTGTCCTGTGCCTATAATGGCAGACACTGTGCACACCTTTTAAATCCACGAATGAATGAATGAATAGTACTTGGTAACTGTTGCTCTTTGAAGCCCTGGTCAATCCCTTGGTTTCTAGGTTCATCTCTTCCTGCACCTTTTCCCCCTGGCAATTTAGCTCTCACTTTCTCATCAGAAAAGAAGACTAAACATCAGCAGGCTGACAGGGAAGCCCATTCCCAGTCTGGGAAAGCAGGTAAGAGCACTGGGAGGTGAGGTGGCTTCCCACACAAGGCAGGATGCAGTCAGACCCAGCAGCCACAAGTCTTAATTATGCAAATGTCATTTGCTTGTGGTGAATTTTTAATTCTGAACAAACTTCCACCTTTGTTCTATTTTACAAATTATTTCTGGGACCCTTTTTTCAGTGTCTAATTTTAATATCAGTTTATGAAAAATGGGATTAGAAGGAAGATCAAACAAAACAAAAATAAGCCAACTGCCAAATCTCCTGAAACTATTATGTTAGAATCGTACAAGAATGGGACTCACACTGTTAGCGTTGGTAAAAATGGATGCAGATGCAAAATCTAAATGCACCCTCCACCTGTCACAAGAAGCCCTCCTGTTCTCTAGGAGGAGGATTGGGCTGGGCTAAGCCTCAGCAAGTTCCCGGGCAGGCTGCAAGGGCAGCGCCAGGCTTGCTTCACTGGTAGGAATGAGCACAGAACAGAGCAGAAGGGCCACCTCCTTTTGTAACAAGGGGGCACCTACTGGACGGGGGCTCTCAGAGACCCCCAAAGCAATGATCTGCTCATAAAGTAGCTCTGGGGTGGGGGGCTGCTGATTTGTAGCATTTGTGGGTTCCTGTGGTATACATTTCAAGACCCCAGCGGGATGTCACCAAGTTGGGACGATGTGTATGGACAGCTCTCAGGGACACCACCAGAGGTTACAGGACACCAAAGCCCCCAACTTACTTCCTGTTGAATTGGGTCAGAGTAGACCCCACACAGCTCAGCCCTTACCAATGTCTTCTTTCCCCCACAAGCCCTGGCCTTGGCCTCAGCCACCCTAACCCCACCCTACCCAGATGGGGACCTCACCTGGGCCCTTGGAATACAGGGGCTGCAAGGTCCCCTTTCTCATGGGCCAGGCCCTGCAGTGTCTAATGACCCAAATAGCCTCTCCTCTCCCTGCCCGTCTCCATTGGTGCAGGCGGACAAGACGACTTTGGTTCTATCTGCAGAAGCCAAATCCCCACTGCTCCCTAGCAAACGTTGTTTAGTAACACAGTCCTAGCAATGTCAGCTGACAAGAGGTGAAAACACAGGAAGTGTTTCTTCTGCTAATTTGGCAGGAATATTTAATGCCACCAGCCTGGCTGTCCCAGATACAGACCTCTCCCATGAACGTGCTTTAGGTCTACTGCACTGGTTCCTACAGAGGGTGGCACCACCCCAGGGCATGTCAGGAAACGTGTGGGGGTTACTGGGGGGGGACAATGCTATGAAGATAGATGCTTGGGGGGACAGGGACAAGAAATATCCTGCTAGGACAGGACTTCCCGCCTGCCCAGAACTCCAGTACTGTCCTGGTGAGAACACTGGGAAATACTGAGGAGAAAAAGGCATTGAAAGGAAAATGGTGCTACAGTGCTCCTAGCATGGATTACCCTCTTCTCTCTACCCCTCGCCATTGTATACTGGTTGTGAACAGTGTCTTCCTCCAGGTAGCCCGAGTCATAATTGCAAATCAATCCACTTCCTTGGCTTTCTCCGCAGGTACCACCTGCTTCTTCTGGCAACCTCCCCCATCCTCGCCATGCAAGGACACTGCTGTGACAGCTCAACCATTTCCAATAACCAAATTCCAGCACCGGGTGTACCCAAATGCCAAGCAGTTTTTACTGTGGGATTCATTTTCAAAGAAAAATATGATAGATTATAACTAGAAATGCTTGCCAGACGACGTCTTCTCTGGTTAACCAGTAAGATAAGGTCTAGTCATCTCAGAGATGACAAAGGCAAACAAATACGAGGGTTTCAATGAACAGGGAGTCTAGAGACTCTGCTGAAGGGAAGGGAGCCTGTGCCTCCCAATAGTGAAGTGATCTGTGCACCACAAGTCAGGGTCACTCAGCACGGCACAGTGGTGTGTCTGGGAAGGACTGCTGTCACACCTGTCAAGAAACCCAGAATGGAGCAGCCTTGTGCCACCAGATGGAGCAGTGAAAGCAGATATTCTGTTTTAGGTCAGAATCCCAGCTGTGCACTAATCAGCGTGTTGCTTAACCTCTTTGAGTCCAGGTTCCCTGCAGGGACATCAGCCTTTGTAAAACTCGGGAATGATGTGAAATTACGGTGCCCACCACACATACTGAGGATTATTAGACGGTGGCTGTTATGACAAATGACTCTCGGGGTGTCCTGCCACAGTCACCATTGACGCCTTTACTACAAGAGGGCTCTGCAGGATACCAACAACAGCTACTACAAGAGGGTTCTGCAGGATACCAACAACAGCAGCAGCAAACACATGGCGCTTACTGTGTGCAGGCACTGCTCTAAGAACGTCATTCACATCAACCCATCCTGGGAGGTAGCACCACACTCACCTCATCTTACAAACAGGGACACTGAGGCATGGAGCTGTCAAGCAGCCTGCTGATTCAGCCAGCTAGACCATGGCAGAGCTGGTGTTGGAACCCAGGCTGCCCCACTCCTGAGTCTGTGCTCTCAGCCAGTACCTTGTGTTTTGCCTCTAAAAGCAAAGATGAGGAGGGAACTCTCTGTGGATTCTGGGTGCTCAGGGGAATTAAAGGTGCCCTTTAGTCAAAGGCAGTTACATGACTATTGTTTGCCTTGACCCGTCCTTTACTGAAAAATCACAGGATGATGATAAAATACTAAAGACCGTAACATTCCCCCTCCTATCCCTCTTTTCAAAATCAGAAAACAAAGGCATAAATCTGTGGGAAAAAGTAAAGGAAATTCCAAACTGGGACAGCTAAGAACCCACCTAATGCAAACTTCAAAAGTATAAACTGAAAAACAGTCAGCCATTCTGCACCGAGGCACATGGAGTTGGCACCACAGCAAGCTTCTTTTTGTCTAACTATGAAAGTAATCTAAGCACATTGCAGAAAATTTGGGGAACAGATTGAGGGAGAAAAGACCTTTCACCCCAACAATCCGATCCAACCCAGACTTCGCTGCTCTCCCTTTACATCTTCTTTCTGAACATTTACTCATTTTTTTTCAGGCTTGGCACTCCAAGGCAAGGAAGAATATGGCACCGGGTTGTCCAGAGTGCCCCTGGTGAGAAGCTCTGCCCCCTGTAGCAGCTGAGCAAGGCCAGCAAATTCCTGGGAAGAGCAAGACTGATCCTCAGGGATGCCAACCAGGCACCAGGTGCTGCAGGTGACCTGAAAATCTTTGTGGAATTTGGAAACCTGAGAATACCTGACCAAGCATGTTCATTTACCTGGTAAAGGTATTAAACAAGGAAGTCCTTCACCATTCCTTAATAAAGTGTTTCTTGGGCTTGGGGTGTGTGCATCTGAGCATTCTAGAACCCAGGCTGCTTCCAGGAACATCTCTGTTGATTCCCAGATTTATTGGCACCCTAGGCAGGAGCTGTGGGCAGCCCCAACCACCCAACAGAAGGCAGGAGTGTGCACAGGGTCCTAGGCAGGAGCTAAGTATAACCCCTGCCGTCTGACAGAAGACAGGTGCACATACGTGGTCCTCAGAAGAAGCTGTGGGCAGCACCCACTACTCAGCAGAAGGCAAGAGCACACTGAAAACACCACTTCCACACTGGTGGCCCAACACGGCCACTGACATAGCCACAGCTACTGCAAAAATGGCTCACTGCCAAAGTAGCAGCCACAGGCACCATGCAGTTGGCCTGCCAGACACTAGACTGCATTGACACAAGGTAAGTCATCAGCAGAGACCAGAAAAAGAAAAGGATGTCTCCCTCCTCAAAGCCTACTCCAGAGTAATAGAAAAGCAACTGCTCTACCAGACAACCAGACATCAATGAACAGATACTAGAAATACAAAAATCCAAGAAAATATGATACCACCAGAAAAATACAGTAATTCCCAAATATCAGACCATATATAGCAGGAAAGTCTTGAAATGACTGAAAAGGAATTCCAAGCAACAATCTTAAGGAAACTCAATGATATACAATAAGACTCAGTTAGACAACATAACAAAAGGAGAGAAATAATACAGGATATGAAGGAGGAAGTTTACAAAGAGATTACTACCTTAAAATGAATGTAATAGAACTCACAGAACTGAAAGATTCATTCAGTGAAATAAAAAAAACAGAACTGAGAGCTTAAGAAGCAGGCTAGAACAAGCAGAAGAAAGAATTTCTGATTTCAAAGATAGTCTTTTCAAAGTGACCCAGCTAGACACAAAAAAAAGGAAAAAAGAATTTTAAAAAATGAAGAAAATCTAGAGAGCTAGCAGACAACCTTAAGTGCACAAACATTTGAATCATAGGTGTTCTACAAGGGGAAGAGAAAGGAAAAGGCATTGAAAACCTATTCAATGAAATAATGGAAAACATCCCAGATATAAGGAAAGACACAGAACTTCAGATCCAGGAAGCTCAAAGATCCCTAAACAGATTCAATCCAAAAAGATCCTTTCCAAGACACATTATACTCAAACTGGCAAAGCTCCAAGACAAAGAGAGAATCTTAAAAGCAGCAAGAGAAAAGCACCAAATCACCTATAGGGGAGCCCCTATTAGACTAACAGCTCAACAGAAACTCTACAAGTCAGAAGAAAATGGGCGAATATATTCAAAATACTAAAAGAAAAAAAGAGCCAGCCAAGAATATTATACCAGGCAAGGCTATCCTTCAGAATTGAGGGAGAAATAGTGTATTTTCCAGACAAACAAAAACTGTGGGAGTTCCCCACCACATGACCACTCCTGCAAGGGAGTTCTGCATCTGGAACCTGAAAAATGATAATTACTACCACACATACACAAGAAAGAACAAAACCCACTGATAGAACAAAAATGCAAATGAGAAAAAGAAAGAAACTAAATCTTACTACCTCAGACAACCAACAAACATCAAAGATAAACAATAAAAGGAGAGGAAAAGAACAAAAGATATTTAAAACATCCAAACAGAAACCATTAAAATGCCAGGTATAAGGGCCGACCCCATGGCTCACTCGGGAGAGTGCAGCGCTGGGAGCACAGCAGCACTCCGGCCATGAGTTCGGATCCTATATAGGGATGGCCGGTGCGCTCACTGGCTGAGCGCAGGAGGGTTGTGATCCCCTTACTGGTCACAAAAAAAAAAAAAAAAAAAATGCCAGGTATAAGACAATACCTTTCAATAACAACCCTAAATGTAAATGGATAAAATTCCCCACTCAAAAGACACACACTGATTAGATTAAAAACCTACACCCAACTTCATGCTGTCTTCAAGAGACTCACTGCACCTGTAAAGATGCACAAATTAATAGTGAAGGATTGGAAAAAGATATGCCATGCTAATGGAAACTAAAAACAAGCAGGAGTAGCTATCCTTATATTGGATAAAATGGACTTAAACCAAAAACCATAAAAAGAAACAAAGAAGGCCACTGTATGGTGACAAAGGGATCCATCTATCCAGCAAGATGATGTAACAATCATAAATATATACACAGCCAAAATCAGAGTATCCGGACATATAAAGCAAACACAATTAGGCCTAAAGAAAGAAATAGACTCCAATATGATAATAGCAGGTGTATTAGTCCATATTTGTGTTGCTATAACAGAATACCTGAGACTGGGTAATTTATAAAGAAAATGAAATTTATTGCTTACAGTTTCTGAGGCTGGGAAGTCCAAAGTCCATCTGGTGGTGACAACAGCGACCCAGAGGTCTCACAATACAAGATGGTGGAAGCAGAGAGAGCAGAGAGAAGAAAGACAGATGCTCTTCTTCTTTTAAAGCCCTCAGAGCCACACCCTGGTCACCATTTTTAATCCATTCTCTATGGTTTGGTCCTACAATCCGATCACCTTTTCAAGCCTTTAAATTACCTTTAAGTTAAACACCTTTAAATCACCATAATAGGATTTCCCACCCTTTTAACAGTCACAGTGGAGCTAACTTTTTAATATGTAAAACCTGGGGGACACAATTCAAGCTTTAATGAGTTTCAGGGGGACATAATTCAATCCACTACAGTAGGGGACCTGGACACCCCTCTCTCAGCACTGGACTGATCATCTAGTCAACAGAACAACAGAGAAACAGAGGATTTAAACTTTGCCTTAGACCGGTTGGACCTGACAGATATCTACAGAACATTTCATCCAACAACTACAGAATATACATTCTTCTCATCAGCACATGGAACATTCTCCAGGACAGACCACATGTTAGGTCACAAATCAAGTCTCAACAAATTTGTAGAAATTGAAGTCATTTCAAGCATCTTTTCAGACCACAATGAATTAAAACTAGAAGTAAATAACAAGCAAACCTAAGGAAACTATACAAATACATGTAAATTAAACAACATGCTCCTGAATGACCAAGAAGAAATTAAACAGGAAATCAAAAATTTCTTGAAACTAATGATAATAAAGACACAGTATACCCAGACCTGTCAGATACTGCAAAAGCAGTACTAAGAGGGAAGTTTATTGCAATAAATGCTTGCATCAAAAGAATAAAAAGATTTCAAACAAACAACCCAAAGCTACATCTCAACAAACTAGAAAAACAAGAAAAATCCAATCCCAAAATTAGTATATGGAAAGAAATAATTAAGATCAGAGCAGAACTAAATGAAATAGGAGACGTAAAAAATGATACAAAGACTGAACCAAGAAGTAATAGAAAACCTGGAAAAAACAATAACAAGATATGAGATTGAAGCAGTAATCAGCACTCTCCCAACAAAGAAAAGCCCAGGACTAGATGACATTACAGCTGAACTCTACCAGGCCTTTAAAGAGAAATTAATACCAATTCTATTCAAGCTATTCCAAAAAATTGAAACAGAGGCCACTCTCCCAAACTCATTCTATGAAGCCAGCATCACCCTGATACCAAAACCAGACAAAGGTACAACAAAAAAACTATAGGCCCATATCTATGATGAACAGAGACACAATAATCCTCAACAAATTGTTACCAATCAGAATAGAGCAACATAAAAAAATTATACACCACAATCAAGTGGGATTCATCCCAGGGATGCAAGGATGGTTCAACATATACAAGTCAATAAGTGTGATACACCACATCAACAAAATCAAGGGCAAGAACCATATGATTATCTCCACAGATGCAGAAAAAGTATTTAACAAAATTCAACATCCTTTCATGATAAAGCCTCTCAGAAAAGTAGTCATAGAAGGAAAGTATCTAAACACAATAAAATCCGTACATGAAATACCCACCACCAATATCATCATGAATGGGGAAGAGCTGAAGTTTTTTCCTTAATAATGGGAACAAGGCAAGGATACCCACTCTCACCACTCCTATTTAAAATAGTATTGGAAGTACTAACCAGAGCAATCAGGCAAGAGAAAGAAATAAAGAGCATCCAGATTGGAAAAGATGAAATGAAACTCTCCCTGTTTACAGATGACATGTTCCTATATATAGAAAAACTTAAAGACTCTGCAAGAAAACTCTTAGGGCTGATAAATAATTTCAGTAAAGTTGCAGGATACAAAACCAACAGTCAAAAATCAATAGCACTGTTATACTCCAACAACAAACTAGCAGAAAAAGAAATCAAGAGAGAAAGCCCATTTACAATAGTCATCAAATAAACAAAATACCCAAGAATCAATTTAACCAAGCAGGTGTGAGGTCTCTATACTGGAAACTATAAATCACTGAAGAAAAAATTAAAGAGGATGGGAAATCAAAAAATTTCTTGAAACTAATGAAAATAATGACACATCATATCAAAACCTGTGGGATACTGCAAAAGCAGTTTTAAGGGGGAAATTTATTGCATTAAATGCTTACTTCAGACAAATGGAAAGATGGCAAGTAAATAACCTAACACTTCACCCTAAAGATCTAGAAAAACAAGAACAATCCAAACCTAAAGTTAGTAGATGGAAAGAAATAATTAAGATCAGAGCAGAACTAAATGAAATAGAAACACAAAAAACAATACAAAAGATCAAATGAAACAAAAAGTTGGTTCTTTGAAAAGATTAATAAAATCAAAAAACCTTTAGCAAGATTAACTAAGAAAAGAAGAGAGAAGACTGAAATAACAAAAATTAGAAATGAAAAAGGTGATATTACAACTGACACCTCAGAAATAAAAGGAATCATTCGAGACTACTATAAACAACTATACGCCAACAAATTTGAAAATCTGGAGGAAACAGATAAATTCCTGGATGCATACAAATTATCAAAACTGAGCCAAGAAGATATAGAAAATCTGAACAGACTAATAACAGTAAAAGAGATTGAAGCTGTTATCAGAAGTCTTCCAACAAAGAAGAGCCCAGGACTGGATGGGTTCACTGCAGAGTTCTACCAAATCTTCAGAGAGGAACTGATACCAATTCTCTACAAACAGTACCAAAAGACTGAAACAGAGGCCATTCTCCCAAACTCATTCTATGAGGCTAATATCACCCTGATACCAAAACCAGACAAAGATGCATCAAAAATAGAAAACTACAGGCCAATATCCTTGATGAAGATAGAGGCAAAAATCCTCAATAAAATGCTAGCTAACAGAATACAGCAACACATACAGAAAATTATACACCATGATCAAGTGGGATTCATCCCAGGGATGCAAGGTTGATTCAACATATGCAAATCAATAAATGTGATATACCACATTAATAAAAGCAAAGACGAAAACCACATCATCATCTCTACTGATGCTGAAAAAGCATTTGACAAAATTCAACATCCTTTCATGATACAGACTCTTTACAAGTAAGGTATAGATGGAAAGTATCTCAACATAATTAAAGCCATATACAATAAGCCCACTGCCAATATCATCCTGAATGGGGAAAAGCTGAAATCTTTTCCCTTAAAAACAGGAACTAGACAAGGATTCCCACTCTCACCACTCCTATTCAACATAGTGTTGGAAGTATTAGCCAGAGCTATCAGAGAAGAGAAGGAAATAAAGGGCATCCAGATTGGAAAGGATGAAGTCAAGCTGCCCCTTTTTGCAGATGGTATGATCCTATATATTGAACAGCCTAAAGCTTCTTAAAAAAACTCCTAGAGTTGATAAACGATTTCAGCAAAGTTGCGGGGTACAAAATCAGCACGCAAAAATCAGTAGCATTTCTATACTCCACCAGTGAACGTGCAGAAAAAGAAATCAAGAAAGCTAGCCCATTTACAATAGCCACCAAAAAAAATATATATATATATTTTTTATATATATATATAATATATATATATATATTTAGGAATAAAGCTGACCAAGGATGTGACAAATCTCTACAAAGAGAACTACAAACCACTGTTGAGAGAAATTAAAGAGGACACAAGAAGATGGAAAGGTATCCCATGCTCTTGGGTTGGAAAAATTAACATTGTGAAAATGTCCAATTTACCCAAAGTGATCTATGAATTCAATGCAATCCCCATCAAAATTCAAATGACATTTCTCTCTGAGATGGAAAAAGCTATCCAGACATTTATATAGAACAACAAAAGACCACACATAGACAAAGCAATCCTGAGCAAAATAAATAAAGCTGGTGGCATAAAACTACCTGACTTTAAACTATATTACAAAGCTATAATAACCAAAACAGCATGGTACTGGCATAAAAACAGACAAACTGGATAATCATATGTAGGAGAATAAAACTAGACCCATATCTGTCACCATATGCCAAAATCAACTCAAAATGGATTAAAGAATTAAATATACATCCCGAAACAATAAAACTCCTTAAAAACACAGGGGAAACACTCCAGGAAGTAGGAGTGGGTATAGACTTCACGAATAGGACCCAAAAAGCACAGGCAGCTAAAGGTAAAATAAACAAATGGGATTATATCAAAGTAAAAAGCTTCTTCACAGCAAGAGAAACAATCAACTGAGTAAAAAATCAACCAAGAGAGTGGGAGAAAATATTTGCAAAATATACAACTGACAAAGGATTAATATCCAGAATATACAAGGAACTCAAACAACTTTACAACAGAAAAACAAATAACCCAATTTAAAAATGGGCAAAGGAGCTGAACAGACATTTCTCAAAGGAAGGTATACAAATAGCCAACAGACACATGAAAAAGTGCTCAATATCACTCAGCATCTGGGAAATGCAAATCAAAACCACACTGAGATACCATGTCACTCCAGTTAGGATGGCTAAAATCCAAAAGACTCTGAACGATAAGTGCTGGTGAGGTTGCGGAGAAAAAGGAAATCTCATTCACTGTTGGTGGGACTGCAAAATAGTGCCGCCTTTATGGAAAATGATATGGAGGTTCCTCAAACAATTACAGATAGATCTACCACATGACCCAGCTATTCCACTGTTGGGAATATACCCAGAGGAATGGAAATCATCATGCCGAAGGGATACCTGCACTCCAATGTTTATTGCAGCTCGATTTACAATAGCCAAGAGCTGAAACCAGCCAAAATGTCCATCATCTGATGAGTATATAAGGAAACTGTGGTATATCTACACAGTGGAATACTGCTCAGCTCTTAAAAGGAACAAAATACTACCATTTGCAACAACATGGATGGACTTAGAGAAAATTATATTTCATGAAACAAGTCAGTCACAGAAAGAGAAATAACACATGTTCTCACTTATTTGTGGGAGCTAATAATTAATAAATAAATAAACGCACAAACAAATAAAGGGTTGGAGGAAGAAGACAGAATAACCACAAAAATTTCTTGAACAATTTAAGCCAAGTGCACAGATATGAGGAGGGGGAGGGGAGAGAAGGAGAGGAACAAGTAAAGGGGCATGAAAATCAAGTACATTATATTTTGAGAAGTAAAATAAAATTTAATTCTTTAAAAAAAATTAAAGAGGACACAAGAAAATGGAAAGATATTCCATGCTCTTCGATTGGAAGAATTAACATTATGATAATGTCCATACTACCCAAAGTGATCTATGGATTCAATGCAATCCCCATCAAAACACCAATGACATTCTTTACAGAAATAAAAAAACTATCCTAACATTCATAGGTAGCAACAATAGACCCCAAATAGCCAAGGCAATCCTGAGCAAAAACTAAATAAATAACGTTGGAGACATTACACTACCTGACTTCAAATTATACTACAAAGCTATAGTAACCAAAACAGCATAGTAATGACATAAAAACAGACACTCGGATCGATGGAACAGCAATCAACCCACATATATATAGCCAACTGATGTTTGACAAAGGCAACAGGAACATACACTGCAGAAAGGACCGCCTCTTCAATAAGTGGTGAGGGGAGGAAATGGCCATCCATATGTAGAAGAATTAAACTAGACCTGTACTTTTTGCCAGATATCAAAATTGATTCAAAATATATCAAAGACTTATATATAAGACCCAAAACCATAAAACTACTAAAAGAAAACTTAGGGGAAACACTTCAGGAAGTAGGACTGGGCGAAGACTTTATGAATACAACTCCAAAAGTACATGCAACAAAAGGAAAAATAAACAAATAGGATTATATCAAACTAAAAAGCTTCTGCACAGCAAAAGAAACAGTTTACAGAGCAAAAACTCAATCTACAGAATGAGAGAAAACATTCACAATCTATGTATTGAACCAGGGATTGATATCCAGAATATACAAGGAACTCAAACAACTTAACAGTGAAAAAACAAGTGACCTGATTAAAAAATGGGCAAAGGAGCTGAACAGGCATTTCTCAAAGGTAAATATACATATGGCCAACAGACACATGAAAAAATGCTCAATATCACTAAGCCTCAGAGAGATGCAAATCAAAACCACATTGAGATATCATCTCACACCAGTTAGACTGGTCAGTATCAAAAAGACTGAGAATAACAAATGCTGGTGAGGGGAACCCTCCTGCACTGTTGGTGGGACTGTAAATTGGTGCAGCCATTATGCAACCCAGTATGGAGGTCCCTCAAACAACTACAAATAGAACTGCCATATGATCCAGCAATCCTATTATTGGGTGTAAACCCAAAGGAATGGAAATCATCATGTTGAAGGGATACCTGCACTCCCATGTTTATCACAGCTCTATTTGCAATAGCTAAGAGTTGGAACCAACTTTAATGTCCATCACAGATGACTGGATAAGGAAAATGTGGTATACAATGGAATACAACTCTGCTATCAAAAGGAATGACATTTCGCCATTCACAGCAACATGGACAAACTTAGAGAAAATTGTGTTAAGTGAAATAAGGCAGGTACAGAAAGAGAAATACATGTCCTCACTCATAAGTGGGAGCTGGAAAAAAAGGAAGGAAGGAAGGAGGAAAAGAATCACAATAATTCCTTAAATGTTCAAAAGGAGAGAACGGAACTGAGGCCACCAGAGGTGGGAAAGAGGCGGGGGGAGAGCGGGGCTTAGGGAGAAATTGTTAAAGGGCCATAAAGAATGTTTACATTGTGTAACAGTAAACAAAATAAATGACTAAATAATTTTTTAAGTAATATTAAAAAAATAGATTTAATATGAAATGAAAGTCTTTAGATGTCATAAATAATGAATGTGTTATGGATCAAAAAAAATTAAAATAAAGTGTTTCTTTCTATCATTAGTCCATAATAGAGACCTAATAATTAACAGTAAAAAAGTTATGCCCATGGAAAAACCAGATATTCTTTGTCTTTTTACTATCAATGGATGCTATATTGGATAATCCATTAACAACAGCCTTTATATCTGGACACTTTGTCCTGAAACATTACGATTCTACACCCACATGCAAAGCTCACAACCATACAATCCAGCAGAAGTTCGAGGTTGCAAACTGGGGACCTGGGCTGTGTATTGTTTGGCTAATACACTGCCTCAAATAAAGTGGATTAAAAATAAGGAAACTCCATGTAAAAGTTCATTATCGGTTGCTAACCATCACTTTTCAGGTCTCCCTCACCTTTGCCTTGTTTTGCTGGTAAACAAAAAGCTCCCCTTGTTTTTCTCTTCCTAATTCCTACTCATAGCAAGACAGTGCTTTAGTGGTACGGAGTAGGAAAACACTATGCCCTCAATTATTTTACATATTTCTTCTATAAACAGGTAAGGTTTAGGGAAACTAGTCTATACTGATCTCTTTCTGGATTTTCCAGATCAAAGGGGTGATTGAATCACTTCAGCTGCCTGGGAGATCTCAACAATCATTAGTAGTCTGCCCAGGGCCTTTGTGGCTACTTCTAGAATCCAAACCATAGGGGTGTGTAAGTGAATTATCCATGACATTAATCCCCACCAGGTCAATTTTCTATATACGTACGTACTTGAAACAGTAGGGTCTTTCCAAATCCATGTTATGTACAAGGAAAGAAATTTTTAAAATTTGTAAACCCGTCCCCCAGCCAAGACCATGGGACCATTATAAAAATTGAAATTTCAATGAACATGAAAGTTAAGACATCATCATGTCTCCCCCAGGTACTTTTCAATGTATATGACTGGGCATTGGCAGGATATCATATTTTGGACAATAGCTTTTCAACAAGCACTTAAACTAACCTAATTATCTTTTTATTTCTTAAAAGTTTGTTTATTAAAAATTATTACATAATTACTGTAGAAAATGTGAAAAGAAGTCTCATATATGGAATCTAAAAAAAGTGGCTCTCATAGAAGTACAAGTAGAATTCTGGTTCCTAGAGGCTAGGGGTGGAAAAAGAGCTTGGTCAATTGAGGTACTAAGTGACAGTTAGATAGGAATAATAAGATCTGGTGTTCTAGGGTGACATTAGCTAGTGATAGTGTATGTTACATTTCACAGTAGCTTGAAAAGAAGATCTTGAATGTTATCACCACAAAGAAATGATAAATGTTTACATGATAGATATGGTAACTACCTGGAGAAGGTCATTATACAATATATGCATGCATTAAAGCAGCACACTATATTCCATAAACATGTACAATTAAAATTAAAAAACAACAAGAAAAGAAAATTTGGAAAAATACAGTAATGTTGAAATAAGAAAATGTTAATTACAATAGCAAATCAAAAAACACCACTGCTAACATTTTCTTTCTATATATTTTTAACATAGTAGGTGCTGTGGATTTATTGAATTTTTCCCCCAAAATTCATATATTAGAAGCTTGATTCCCACTGTTAACTGTTGAAGATGGGAAATCCTATTATGGCAATTGAAAGGGGTGAGGGGGCCTTGAAGAGGTGATTAGACTGTAGGACCATGCCCTAGTCAATAGATTAATAATGGTGGTCAGGGGCATAGTTCTGAGGGCTTTAAAAGAGAGCACATGAGAGTCTTTCTCTCTCTGCTCTGCCATTTTCTGCAATGTGAGACCCCTGCATTGCTATGAACACCGAAGAACACCCTCACCAGATATGTTCTCTGGACTTTTAACTTCCCAGCCTCCAAAACTGTAAGCAATAAATTGTGTTTTCTTACAAATCACCCAGTTCCAGGTATTTGGTTATAAGCAACAGAAACAGACTGATACAGTAGGAATTAAAATGTGCACACAATTTATCTTCTGCTTTGAAGCCCAAAAACACTGTAAACATTAACCTCCTGCTACCCAAACCTCTTCAAAAATATTTTAAAGGCAAAAAGCCATTCTATTCTATAGTGTATGACAATTTATTAGACATTATTGATGGTCATCTGATGTTTCCAATTTTTATTACTGTATTATAAAGAAAACTGAAGTGAATATATCTTTGTGCATAAAACACAGAGTTCCTAGTTTAAAGGGTATGACTATTTTGAAATTTTTTGATACACATTGCTATGATGTTAGCTGGAAAGAATACACCTGTGTTTACTTATATTTGTCATAATAATTAAAATGACTTTTTAGTCATGCAACCAAGCCTTTGATAAAATGCAGCTGGCAGAACTTCCTGATTCCTTTTTTAAATTCTGTATTTCTGCATACAGAGAAATAGAAACAATAGGATGTGCATATATAAAAAGAGATTAATTTCTAGAAATTGCCTCATATGATTATGAAGTCTGGCAAGTCCCAAATCTGCAAGAGTGCTAGGAGGCAGGTGACACTGAAATAAGATGTCCTTACAGATCAAGTCCAAAGGCCATCAAGATGGATACCCAGGAGAACACTGATGTTGCCCCTCATGTCTGAAGACCATCTGCTGTAGAATTCACTCTTGTTTGCAGGAGGCCAGTCTTTGTTCTGCTCTGGCCTCCAATGACTGGTAAGGCTCATCCTCAATATACAGGGAAATCTGCTTTATTCAAATTTCTCTCACTTAAATGTTAGTCTCATCCAAGACCTCTAACAGAAACAACCAGAATCACATTTGACCACATATCTGGGCACCATAGCTCAGCTGAGTTTACACATAAAACTAGCCATCACACTGTTTGTCGAGCTAGGGCTAGGGTCTGGAGCTCACAGACCCCTCAAGCCTGTTCACAAGCCCTTCACACGCAGGTCTATGAGCTAGGAAACCAGAGAAGACCGTCCTTGGAGTCTTGGTTGAAGTAGTAGTAGTCTTTATTCAGCACACACACGTCTACAAGCTAGGCAGTACAAAGGAGAAACTCAGAAACTCAACTGCTACCGGCAAGGTCCAAAGAAAAACTGAAACTGAGCAGTTGCCAGAAGAGTAAACATGCTCTATTGTTAGAGGGGAGCTCCCTGCCGGCCAGCCTGCTTCACAAACTGAAGAACACACAATAGCAATTAACTAGAAAGATACATGGGTGCACATGCACACCCACTCCACCCACACACAACCTGTTTACAAAAAATTAAGAATGTGCTTCTCAACCCCCAACCAGACCTGAGCAGAAGGAGCCTGACTAAATTATCCTATTTTCCCCACATTGTTAAACAAGATATTGATCTTATATGCATATTCATTGATTTATTTTGTTACTGTCATAACAGATGTAAATATTTACCCTGTCTCCAGAAGACTAAATCTTAGGGGACCTGGCAGGTTAATGTGGTGGTGTTTAAGACAATGAGATCAGTTAACCCTCTCCCCAGTATAAGAAACCCTACTCATATGTTTAAGTTTACAGAGCTCAGAATAACTCATAAAACCAGTGTCAAGCAAACTGTTTAATTGAAAAGTGGTTTATTTTTCATAATTGTACAGAAAACGGCCTGTTTATCAATTGTTTATCAATTATATTAAACCACTTATTAAATAACTTAATTTCCTTAGTTTCAGTAGTCTTGCTTTTCCTTTAGTATTCATCAATTGGCCAATTCATTAGGTGAGTAAATCAAGCAACAAGAATTAATGAAGCTCTACCATTGTCCTCATTGTCATTTGATTGGTGGTTTAATTTGAGTATTTCCTTAGAAACAATCTACATATAACTTTTCTAACAGGTTTTCTGAAGCTCAGCCTTTCCATTTTAAAATCTAATCTATGATTAGTGTAGTAATCTTTCTTTTACAGCAAATGGTGACAGAACATGACAAATATATTTAAATAAAGTTATGGCCTGGCATCTTGGTATAGTATGTAACAAGGGAGCCAATCTTATGGAAGTAATCCCAAATTTTTTATTTTCACTCCCAGGTCTTTAATCCACAAACTTTTTAAAAACCAGAAGATTTCTTTCTCACATTAAAAAAATAATATTTTCCAGAATCATGCCATAGATTCAAGTCAGTAAAAATGTTGGAATAAGGAACTCCATTTTCTGCCTCCATAAAAGCAATGAAAACAATAAGCTAAAGCTTTCAGAACCAACTTTTTTAGAATTCTGGAAATTAACCAAAGTCTTGCACAACCTGGGAACTGCTTATTCAAGAGCCATAGCCGATTTCAGACACAATGAATTTCGTGGTGTTTTATCTTACCCCAGTTGCATCCCACTTCCAGCTCAGCAGGAGCTCAGAGGCAGATGTAAAGAGGACAGTCCACACTCCTGGTACCCGACTCAGAAAAATGATCTGTCTGCTGACTTCCTGAAATCCCAGCTCAAAAGGCTTATCTTTATTTTGCTTAGCCTTGAAAATGATGAAGTGCTAAACTTGCTTCACCAAGGGGGCTTCCTGGTTTTAATATTGTTTCCCTAGAAAACATATATATTAATCTTTGGTAGCAGCTGCCTGAGTTAACAGTCTGGCAAAACCACAGACTAAACAAAAGCTTGGGAGTAAAGGCCAGAAAATGAGATGTGGGTAAGGGCTTTGAAAAGCTTGGATATATTCCTTGAAATCTAGATGACAACATGCATGCTCAGGGCTGTGGGCATGCTCAAGAAAGAACTGAGAAGACCCTGAACTCTCACCTTCTGCTACCTTGAGACTCCATGGAAACAAGAAGTGAAAGCTAAGGCAGAGGTGTAAATTGCCTTCTAAGTCTTGAAGGCATGCTCCAACGCACAAACAGAGCAACTCAGCAAAAATTGAAAGACTTTTTTTGTTCAAAGAATTTGAAGAAACTTCCATCCAACAATTAGCTGGCCACTAAGCTAACAGAAAGGAGACTTCAGATGCTGCATATGATAAAAAATTCAGCCATTAAATTAGTCCAGAAAAGTTATTTTAAAATACCCCAATAATTACTATACTAACCAGCAAAAACAACAAGTTTCTGGGAGGGGAGAAACTCTGATTTCCAGAGTTCCCACATTGTAATATTCAAAATGTACAATTTTCAACAACAAGTTGTAAAGCATGCAAAAAAAAAAAAAAAAAGAAGAAGAAGAAGAAGAGTATAGTGGATACACAAGAGAAAAAGAGAATCAATACAAACCATGCCTGGGGAAGACAAGACAAGATATTGGACTCTTCAGACCATTACTTTAAATAAGCTATTTTTTTTATGTTGAATGTGCTGAGGGAAATTATGTCTAAAGAACTATAGGAAAGTATGAGAACTATGTCTCACCAAACTGAGAATCCATAAAGAGATAAAAATTAGAACAAGGAACTATATACAACATTTACATCTGCCAAGTACAATACCAGAAATGTAAAAATCACTAGCAGATTTCAGTAGGCAGAAAAAAGAATCAGTAAACTTGCAGATAAGTCAATCATGATTATCCAGTTTAAGGAATGGAAAGAGAAAAGACTGAAGACAACGGACAGAGCCTCAGAGACCAGCGGCACACCATCGAGCATGTCAACATGTACATCATGGGATCTCTAGAAGGAAAGAAAGAAAGGAAAGGGAAGAAAGAATATTTCAAGAAATAATGGCTCAGAACTTCCCAAATCTCGGGAAACATAATAATCTACATAAACAAAAAGCTGAACAAACTTCAAGTAGGAGAAACTCAAAGAGATACACACTTAAACACATCAAAACCAAACTGTCAAAAGCTAAAGATTAAAAGATAATTTTGAAGGCAACAAAGGTTAGTCAGCATGTAGGAGGGATCCTCAATAAGATCTACCATTGATTAATCATCAGAAACTATGGAGGCCAGAGGAAGTGGGATGACATATTTGAAGTTCTGAAGAAAAAAGTCAACCAGTAATTTTATATCCACCATATCTATTCTTCAAAAATAAATCATAAATCAATACATTCCCTCAGATTTAAAAAAAAACAACTGAGTTTGTTGCTAGAAGACGGCCCTGAAACAAATGCTAAAGAGAGTACTTAAGACTAAAATGGAAGGCACCAGACAATAACTCAGCCACCCATGAAGAAATTAAGAACACTGGAAAAGGTAGGTAAATATTTATATATGGAAATAGAAAAGACAGTATAAATGCATTTTTGTTTGTGCAAACAAAGGTTAACAAATAACTGTATAAAGCATGAATTATAAATATAGGTTGGCAGGAACACAGTGTATAAAGGTGCAATCTGTGACAATAATAGCATAAAAGTGAGGTGGTGGATGGAGAAATACAGAAGCAAAATTTTTGTAAAATATTGAAATAAAGTTGGCATTAACCTGAAATATATTGTTATAAATTAAGAGGTTTATTATAATTGCCAGAGCAATTGCTTAGAAAACTTTATTAAAACAAGTAAAAATGGAATTAGAATTGTACACTAGAAAATATTTATTTAGGCAGTAAAGGAGGACTTCAGAACAAAAGAGGTAGAAGACATACAGAAAACAAATAGCAAAATAGCAGAAGTAAGCCTTTCATTGTCAGTAATTACATTAGATAAAAACATTTAAATCCTCCATTGAAAGGCAGAGATTAGCAAAATGGATAAACAATACATGATTCAACTATGCTCTGTCTAAAAAGTCTTTTTTACATTCAAAGATGCAAATATGTTAACAGTGAAAGGCTAGAAAAAGATATTCTATGCAAGCAGTATTTAAAAGAGAGCTGGAGTGGCTATACTGATGGACAAAATAGACTTTCAGAAAATGATTGTCACTAGAGACAAAGAAGGAACTTGTATGATGAGAAAAGGGTCAACTCATTATGAACATATACCAGTTATACAAATGTATACATCAAACAACAGATCCTCAAAGCACATGAAGCAAAAACTAACAGAACTGAAAGGAGAAATGGCCAATTCAATTATAATAATTGGGGACTTTAAAACTCCTTTTTAAATAATGGATAAAACAATGAGACAGAAAATTAGGGGAAAAAAAGATTTGAACAAACACTGTGCATCACCTAGATTTAGAAGGCAGCTATAGAACACTCCACTTAACAACACCAAAATATACATTCTTTACAAATGCACATATAACAGTCTTCCAGGATACACCACATATGAGGCCATAAAATAAATCTCAATAAGTTTTAAAAGATTGAAATCAGACCAAGTATCTTCTCCAACCACAATGGAATAAAATTAGAAATTAATAACAGAAAAAATTTGGAAAATTTGCATATAATATGGAAATTAAGCAGCACCCATCTAAATAGTTAATGAATCAAAGAAGGAATTATAAAGTAAATTAGAAAATACTTCAGGGAGAATGAAAATGAAAACACAACCTGCCAAAACTTGTGGGATGCAGTGAATGCAGTGGTCAGAGAGAAACTGACAGAGGTAAATGCTTACATTTAAAAAACATGTATCTCAAATCAATAACCTCACCTTAAAGAATTAGAAAGAGTGCGCCAAACCCAAAGCAAGCAGAAGGAAGGAAATAATAAAGATTAGAACACAAATAAGTAAAATAGAGAATAGAGAAAAACAAGGAAACCAAAAATTGGTTCTTTAAGAAGATCAATAAAATTGATGTACCATTGGCTTTAATAACCAAGAAAAACAAAATGAGAAAGTGTCAAATTACTTGCACCAGGATGGAAAGAGGGGCCTGTAGAGCTAGGGCTAGGTCTCACAGACCCCTCGAGCCAGTTCACAAACCCTTCACATGCAGATCTATGAGCTAGGTAGCAGGAAAAGGTCCTTGGAGCCCTGGGTGAAGAAATAATAGGCTTTATTTCTAAACAGGAGCTCTGCCAAGCAGCAGTTTACAGCCCTGCTTCACACACTGAAGAACACACAAGAGCACCAACAAGCTAAAAATACATGGGCACGCATGCACTAACTGCACCCCCCACAACTTGTTTACAAAGAATGTGCTGCACCACCCCCAACTGGACGGGGCGGGAGGGGCTGAATAAACTACTGTATTTTCTTCACAGGACGTTACTACCAACCTTACAGAAACAAACAGGATTATGAGGTAATACTATTAACAATTCTGTCTCAACAAATTAGATAATATAGATGAAACCAACAAATTCCTAGAGGAACACAAACTACTGAAACTGACTCAAGAAAAAATAGGAAATCTTTATATGCCTATAACAAGTAAAGGGATGGAGTTCATAATCAAAAAACTTCTAACAAATAAAAGCCCAGGATCCAGTGGCTTCCGTGGTGCATTCGACCCAACATTTAGAGAACTAACACCAATTTTTCTCAAACTCTTAAAAAAAAAAAAAAAAAAGATGAAAAGGTACTTTCTAACTCATTCTGGGAGACCACTGTTGTGCTAATTCCAAAGCCAAACCAAGAAAATTACAGACTTGTATTTCTTAGATGCAAAAATTCTGAACGAATTACTGGCAAACTGAAATCAGCAGCATATAAAAAGGATTGCAGGGGGATGGCTGGTTAGCTCAGTAGTTAGAGTGCTGTGTTACAACACCAAGTTCAAGGTTTGGGATCCCCATATCAGCCAGCCACCAAAAACAAACAAACAAACAAAAGAAGTTAAAAAAATTGAAAAAAATTAAAAATTAAAAAAGTTTCAAATGATTGTACAATATGAACTAGTGGAATTTATTCTCAGGAGTGCAAGTTTGGTTCAATATACATAAAACAATCGATGTAATACACTGTATAATAGCATAAAGAGAAAATCTTACATGATTATGTTATAGATGCAGGAAAAAATATTTGACAAAATTCAATACTCTTTCATGAACAAAATGCCCAAAAAACTAGGAATAGAAGGGAATACTCTCAATTTGTTAAAGGGCATCCATGAAAAACCCACAGGTTACACTTTACTTAGTGAGGAATGACTGAAAGCTTTACCTCTAAACTCAGAAACAGGCCAACAGGTACATGAAAAAATGCACAACATCACCAATCATCAGGGAAACGCAAATCAAAACCACATTGGAATATCATCTCACCCCAGTTAGACTGGCTATATTATCAAAATGACAGAGAATAACAAATGCTGGTGAGAATATTGAGAAAAGAAAACTCTTCTTCTCCAGTGGTGGGACTGCAAATTAGTGTTTTCCATTATGGAAAACAGTATGTAGGGAGGTTTCTCAAACAACGGCAGATAGAACTACCATATGCTCCAGCAATCCCGCTTCTGGGCATATACCCAAAGGAAGGGAAATCATCATGTTGAAGGGACACCCGCACTCCCATGTTCATTGCAGCTCTGTTTACAATAGCCAAGATATGGAACCAACCTAAATGTCCATCTATGTATGACTGGATAAGGAAAATGTGGTAAACTACTCAGCCATAAAAATGAATGAAATTCTGACATTTACAGCAACATGGATGAGCTTGGAGAAAATAATGTTAAGTAAAATAAGCCAGGCAAAAAGACAAATACTACTCACTCATAAGTGGGAGCAAAGAAAGAAAGAAAGAAGGACCACAATAAAATGTTGAACTTTCAGAAGGAGAGAACAGACCTATAGTTATTAGAGGTGGGAAAGGAAGAGGGGGAGGGGGTTAGGGAGTAATTGGGTAAGGGACACAAAGAGTAATTATGATTTGTAATGATGAACATGCTAATAATATTGATTCGATCATCACATACTATACACAAATACCAATAGACAACACTGTACCCCATAAATATGTATAATCAAAAATGAATACAATTTTTAGAAAAAAAGAAATTAAAAATTATTAATTTATATGACTGAATAAATATAAATAAAATCAGAAGTGAAACAAGGAAGTCCATTCCCACCACTTCTATTCAACATTGTACTGAAGATTCTATCTAGCTGGAGTAGTTAGACAAGCAAAATAAACACGAGAAGTCTACCTGGGAGAGAAAGAAGTAAAACGATCTCTATTTGCAGATAACATAGACAAAGAAAATCCCAAAGAATCTAAAACAGAAAAATTTTTAGAATTAATAAATGAATTCAGCAAAGTGACAGGATACAAAATCAATATACAAAAATTAGTTGCATTTCTACACTATCAATGAACAATCTGAAAACGAATTTAAGAAAACAATTTTATTTACAGTAGCATCAAAATGAATAAAATACTTAGGAATAAACTTAACCAAAGAAATGTAGGGTTTTTTTGTGTGTTAAAAAAAAAAAACACAAGACACAAAACATTGCTGAAAGAAATTAAAGAAGATCTAAATAAGTGGAAAGACATCCCATAATTATGGATTGGAAGATTTAATATTGTTAACATGAAGATACTCCCCAAATTGGTCTGCAAATTCAATGCAATCCCTATCAAAACTTCCACTGCTTTTTTTATTCAAAAATGTATAAACTGATCATAAAATTTATATGGAATTGCAAGGGACACAGACTAGACAAAATAAATCAATGAAACAGAATTGAGAGTGCAGATGCAGAAGTAAATGCATATATTTATGGTTAACTGATTTTTGACAAGGATGTCAAAAATCATTTTTGGCAATTCAATGGAGGATAAATTGTCATTTTAGCAGGTGATGCTGGAACAACTGGATATCCACTTACAAAAGAATAAACTTGGACCCCTCCCACACAATATATATAAAAATTAACTCAAAATGAATCAAAGAGCAAAATGTAAGAGTTAAAGTATGAAACTCTTACAAGAAAACATTGGTATAAATCTTTGTGACCTTAGATCAGCCTATGCGTTCTTAAATACAATACTAAAACTTCAAGCAGCCAAAGAAAAAATAGGCAAGTTGGATATTATAAAAATAAAAAAGTTTTGTTCTTCAAAGAACATTATCAAGAAGTGAAAAACAATTCATAGGATGGGAGATAATATTTGCAAATCAAAAATCTTCTAGGTGTCCCGTCTATCAGAAAATAGAGAGAACACTTCAAAATAAAAAATAAAAAGACAAATACCCCAATTTAAGTATAGGCAATTGATTTGAATAAACATTTATCCAAGAATGCATAAAAATTGTCAATAAGCACATAAAATGATGCTTAACATCATCAGCTACCAAATCAAAACCATATTGTGACACCACTTCACAACCACTAGCATGGCTACAATTTTAACGAATAAACAATAACAAGTGCTGGGTGAATGTATTAGGAAGCTGGAACCCTCACCCATTGCTGGTGAAAAAGTAAAATGGCATATCCACTGTGGAAAACAGTCCGGTGGTACCTCAGAAAGTTAAACATAGAATTACTATATGACCCACGAATTCTGCTCTTACATATATACCCAAGAGAAGTGAAAACATATGGTCATGTAAAAACTTGTAACAGGTGTTCTTAGCAGTGTCACTGTAATAGCCAAAAAGGGGGAAGCAACCGAAATGTCCACCAGCTCATGAACGGGTCAACAAAACATGGCGGATCCATGCGACGGAATATCACTCAGCTTTAGCAAGGAATGCAGTGCTGACACGTGCTACAACACGGACGAGCCTTGAAAACGTTACGCTGAGTGAGAAAAGACAGAGACAATAGGTCAACGATTCCATTTATGTGAAATGTTCAGAATAGACAAATCCACAGAGACAGAAAGTAGATATGGAGATGGGGGTCGGAGGGACTGGACTAAATGTGACTAATAAATATGAGGTTTCTTTTGGAGATGATGAAAATTATTTTGGAATTAGCAGTAATGGCTGCATAACAGTGAATATGCTAAAAACCATAGAAATACTCACTTTAAGATGTCGATTTTTATGTCACGCATAGTTATCTCAAGGAATATATTATATATGTGTGTGTGTGTGTGTGTACACACACACACAAAGAAGTGTGGCATAAGTAAAAATCCATTTTTGTGTCATTATGATGTGGTAAAGACAGAGAAGACCTTTGTGCTGCTAAGAGATTCTGATTGCATATATACCTGCAACTTGCTCCAGAAAACTTGAATGATATGAGAGGTGCTTTAATTACAGCAGGAGGACTAGCAAAACTAAGTTACATACTCCATTTCCCCAACCAAGGTAAGCATCTTGAGGACAGAGACTTTGTTTTATAGTGCTGGGTCCCTAGTGTGTGATAGACACCCAGTAAATATCATTGCAGAATGACAATTATTAGGTAAGACAGGGACTGCTGCCTACTTGGCCACATTCCCTGGGGACCCCGGTACTTGGCCCAGAGCTCAGTCAGTCTCAGGTGGACCTGGGGAAATTCTCCTGTGCCCAGGACACAGAAATCCTAGACTGTCCTTACTGTCCTTGAGATGCTTAAAAATGCCTCAGGGAGAATAAAACACCCCAGGTCCTTAGAGAGTCTCCATTTTCAGAAAGAAGCCAGAGTTCTCAGCAGGATCCCTTAAGGCCTTACCACCCCATCCTCAGTGTCCTGGAGGATTCTAGAATCCTGCTGGAGGCCACCAGGGCAATGCAAGAGGTCTCTGTGGGTGGCCTCTTGGATGGCAAGCCACCTGGCTGCCACTGCCTGCCTGATCCCAGCAAGTCATTCCTGGACTAGTGCATGAGCCAGGGAGGTGAGACCCTCTTCCGCCGCACCTCCCCCAAGAGACACCTGGATGGACATTGAGGAGAAAGAGAAACAGTTTGGAGTGCATGAGAGAAATGGTAAAAATGAGCATGGAGGTAAGACTCATTTTAACCGAGTGTCTAACCTAGTGACTTCCAAGAGTAATAGCACAATAAAATAATTTGGGATAATACTGTTGCATGTCCCCTGCTGCACCCAGTGAAGATCCTGGCTTTGTACCCAACAGGCAACACGAGCTCTCTGTAAGAACTACGAGGAGGCACCACCTCAGCCAGAAGTGTTGGATCATTCTGCCCAATGATGAAAGGGAGCAAAATTGGGGACTTCTCTGAACTTTTTTTGCTTTTTAAAATCTTTTTGGTTTTTCTTTGGTGGTTTAGAAGCAGTGAAAACTATTTATACTTTTCCTTTTTTCTGTTTACTATTTTGATTGAGGTGGATAAGAGACTTGATAAATGAAAGTGTTTGGCTGGAAATACTAAACTTTGATAACCAAAATTACAAAATATCCCAAAGCTTCTATTTTAAAACCTTTTAATTCTAAAGTCATGTCTACGTTAAAACAGCAGAAAAATGATAAACCAATAGAAGCAACAATTTTCAGTAACCCTTGAATTTAGGATTTTGTCACCCAATTGCACTAACATTGGAATGAAGATAAATCACTTCTTTGGTAGGCATGAATTTTGGGCAAATGACTTGCCCTCTTCAAGCCTTAGTTCTTTTCCACTATTAAATGTGGATAATAGCAATGACCTCAGAAGTTTGCATTAAAAATTAAATGAGATAAACCACCCATGTCCAGAATTTCTCCATTGAAAATTGACATACACTTGAGAAATGACATTCAACTGAAAGCCATACATACACTGAATGCTATGCAGCCTTTAAAAGGAAGTAAATCGTGTCCTGTGCTACAACATGGATGAACTCTGAGTAGCATGGTCACAAAAAGCCAAATACTGTATAAGTCCACTCACATGGTGCATCTAAGTTAATCAAATTTATAGAACAAGAAAGTAGAATGGTCATTATCAGGAACTGTGGGGAGAAGGAAAAAGGGAGTTCTGATTTAATGAGTACAGAATTTTAGTTCTACACAGTGAAAAAGTTCTAAAGATGTCTTTTACAACAAGGCATTCAAATCTTTCAACTTGTTTTAGAAAAATTTAGGGTATATTTTTGATCAAAGAATATTAGGATTATTGCCATATTGATGGTCATCCAATTCATCCACCTATGCAGAGCAGGAATATGTTAATGTGCTCTGTGCACAGGAGTTCACAGAAAAGAAGTGAAACTCAAAGAAATGGCTAGACTTGGAGGCTTATATACTGTTTTAACAAAGGAAAGGAGGTTTGGGCTTTGGGGGATGAAAAATTATGGGAAAATGACTAGGAAAAAACTATGGAGAAACTAAAGAAATATAATGGTCATATAAGTGAGGTCTGTTTATGCAGATGTATCTTGGTGTTGGCTCTCTGTCTCTTTTGATAAGGGTCACTCTCTTCATCCTGGTACAGGAGAGGTGGGAAATTTATGCCACCTTGACAAAGGGGGATTTATGCCCAGCTGCTGTAGATTGAATGTCCCCCCGAACTCACTGAGGCTTAATCCCCACTGTAACTGTTGAGGGTGGGAAATCCTATTATATTAATTGAAAGGTGGAGCCTTGAAGAGGTGATTAGATTATGAGGACCATGCCATAGAGAATGGATTAATCCACTTGATGGTTTAATGGTAGCAATGGGCATGGTCAGAGGGTTTTAGAAGGAGAGGGAATGAGGAGTTAGCTCTCTCTCTGCTCCACCATTCTCACCATGTCATCACTGAGTTGCTGTAGCGCCACCAGGATAAGGCCCTCACCAGATGTGTTCCCTGGACTTTGGACTGCCCAGCCTCCAAAACTGTAAGCAATAAATATTATTTCTTTATAAATTACCAAGTTCTAGGTGTTTTGTTATAAGCAACAGAAATGGACTCAGAGAAAATCACCAGAGAAGTGGGGTGTGGCTTATAACAGATTTGAAAATGTGGAAGCAGCTTTGGAACTGGTTGTTGAGGAGAGACTGGAAGAATTTGGAGAAGAACGCTAGAAAAAGCCCAGATCTTGGTGAGACCTTAAAAGATGAAAAGCCCAGAGAGAGTTTGGAAGATGTTAGAGAGTGGTTAAATGTTGGTGACCAGAATGTTGATAGAAATATGGACCGTAAAGGCCATTCTGAGAAGAAATCAGATGTAAATATGAAGGGACTTATTGGAAACTGGGGAAAAGATCACCCTTGCTATGAACTTCCAAGGAATTTGGCTGCATTCTGTTCATGCCCCCAAAGTTTATGGATTGCAGAACTTAAAGGTGGTGGAAGAAATTTCAAAGCAGCAAAGCATTCAGGAAGCTGCATGGCTACTTTCAACAACCTACACTAAGTTATGGATGAAAAGGCATGACATAAAACCAGAATTCATATTTCAAAAGAAAGCAGTGGGCAAAAAATTGGAAAATTTTCAGCCTGGCCATGAAAACAAGGGTGTAGCCCAGTGAACGTTTGCTAAGGGTATTAGTACAGAAGAAAGGGATTATCAAGAGAATGGAAAAAAGACTCAAAGCATTTCAGAGATCTTTGAGTTTGCCCCTTCCATCACAGGCCCAGAGGCCTAGTGAGAGAGAATAGTGTTGGAGAACAGGCACCAGGTGCCCTCCACAGACTCGCTGCCCAGGGCTGCTTCCAACACAGTACTCCAGCTGCTTTGGCTGCTCCAGTCATGGCTAATTTGGCCCCAGGAGTGGCTGGACCTGCAGCTTTGGAAGATACAAGCCAGAGCCTTGGTAGCATCCATGTGATGTTAGGTCTGCAGGCTCACATAATGCTAGAGCTGTAGAGGCTTGGGAGCCTCCACCCCAATTTCAAATGATGTATGGAAAAGCCAGGGGCCCAGGAAGAGATCTATTGCAGGGGTGGAGTCATCACAGAGAGCTTTTGCTAAAGCAATGCCAGGCAGAAATACGGGATAGGAGTTGCAGCAAAGAAACCCCACCAGCACCACACCTAGTGGAGCTGTGAGAGTAGGACCATCACGGTGACCACAGACTTGTAGAGCTACCAGCATGCAATGCCAGCATGGGAGAGCTGAAGCTTGGCCTGAGACCAGGAAAGCCGTAGGAGCACAGCTGCCTGAGGACTTGGATGTCAAACATAGAGTCAGGGTACATGATTCACCAGCACCGAAATTTAATGCCTTCTTTGCTGGGTTTCAAACTTGTTTGGGACTGGTTACCCCTTTCTTTTAGGGTGTTCCTCTCTTTTGGGACAGGAATATGTACCCTATTCTTGTCCTACCATTGTATCTTGGAAGTGGATAACTTGTTTTGATTTCACGGACACTTTGGACTTTGGAGCTGAAACAAGTTAAGACTTTGGGGATGAAATGAATACATTTGTATGTAAAAAGGACATGAGTTTGGGGGGCCAGGGGTGGAATGCGTTAGGTTAAATACCTTCCCCAAACCCATTCAGTCTTAATCCCCACTGTAACTATTGAAGGTGGGAAATCCTATTGTAGTAATTAAAAGGTGGGGCCTCAAAGAGGTGATTAGATTGTCAGGACCATGCCCTAGTGAATGGATTAATCCATGTGATGGTTAAATGGTCATCATGGGTGTGGTCAGAAGGTTTTAAAGGGAGAGGCAGAGAGGAGTCACCACTCTGCTCTGCCATTCTTGCCATGTGCTGTCCTGAGTCACTGTAGTCACCACCAGGACAAGGCCCTCATGTGTGTGTTCCCTGGACTTGGGACTTCCCAACCTCCAAACCCATAAGCAATAAATATTGTTTCTTTATAAATTACCCAGTTCCAGGTATTTTGTTATAAGCCACAGAAATAGACAAATACACCAGCTTTTAGGCAACTTAGAAGAAAGCAGAAAAATCTTTGTCTATTGATTATTAGTAGTCTTAAGCTCAAAATAACCCTTATGCCAGAGTGACATATTTTGGGGGGAATATCATGATCCCTTTCATGAGCTAATGCTGATTCTTCTCTGGACGCTCACCAGTGTCCTTAAAATGTCGATACCAGCCCCGAACACAGTATTCCAGATGTGACGACATGAAGTAGCACTAACATTACCATCTCCTCCTCTATCCAGTCCTTTAATTTCATTATGGCAAACTTTTGGAATGTGTATATCATGTTTTAATCATATTGGAATGATCAGTAACCAAAAACTAAGATTTTTCAAGGATGTTATTAAACTATTTGTCCTTTATCCTATATCTGCATCATATATATGTATATATTTTAATAAAATTTAACATACACAAATATATTTAATCTCAAGATAGAACTTTATATATGCACAATAAATTTTATTCTATTGGTTTTAGACTTCCTAGGGCTTGAAAATCCATTTCTTTCTATCTCTCTCCTTTTAAATCTTCATTCTTTTATTCAGAGTATGTACTCTCCATCATGGGCATATGTTGTTCTTACCTACCTAGTAAAGCCATCCTGGGTTTCCTGTGGAGCTACCACTGTTCACATAGCAATCCCTGTGGTGTAGCTGAGTTGACCCCCACCACACACACTTGAGGTAGACCTATGATCCAGGCAGGGCCAAGCAGCACTAGCCTCGACACAACTAGGAAAACCACCTTTCTCCAAAGAGGATAAAAGATCGAGCCTGACTGGGAGTGTATTTCATGTGGAGGAAAGCAGATCCAAGAGATGGCAAGAGATGGAGTGCTGATGACATTCTCTGTGCCCTGGATCCAAACATGCCTACGGTCACTCAGCTCCTGCATAAGCCAGTTCAAAGTTGGTTTCTGTCACTTGCATCCAACTGGTTTGCTTAATAGAACATTTCATCAATTCTGTCACTGCAGTTTTGACAGTTTTTTTATAGGAGGGGCTGGTGGTGACAAGGGGTCCAGGGGATTTGCTCTAGAGCTGTATTTCCATAGCAAACATAGTTTTTATTTGTATTTCACATGTATTTGGGGGGGGAGCTTACTGGGGTGGGATGGATGTGTGTGTATATGTGTGTGTTTGTGTTAATGGAAGTGTCCTCACGTCTCTGTCAGTGCTGCCACCATATTCATTCAAATCATTGATAAAATCATGGAGAAACGTCCAGTCAAGCACATGACCTTATTATTTGCCAGTGGAAACCAGTTGCAAACTGACAGTAATGAACAGTATTTTATTTCATTGTGCTTTAACCAAGTTATGATTATATGTTTTGCATTGTAAGATTTTCTCCATATCACACATGATTTTAGGGAATTGATTCATAGATATTCTATAAAAACCTTTTTTTCTAAGTGATATGTGGGACCTCAAATTCTCATAATCAAATCATTGTGGTAGGATTACACTGCAGATTACGGGGATCCCCAAAAGACTTGCCTTCCCACCTAATATGTCATTTCTAGGGGCCATATTAGGGAAACTGACTTTTTTCACAAGTATTTTAGAATTTAAGAGTTTGAGTATTATCTTTCACACATTGCACAAAACATTTGAGATAAGCTTAACATATAATAACATGTATGTTGTGTTAATATACAGAATATGTAGTTTCATACTCATAGGCTCATATGTGCAAAAACATACTTCCTTTGTGTCTCTGTACCCAAATGTAACTCAGCCATCGAGCCTCCACGTCCCCTGATGGCCGAAGGTCAAGCCTGCCCGTTCCAGCGCATTCAGTAGCTGTCAGTTTACAGCTCTGTTTGAGGAGTAACTTGATTAATTCAGGATTCTCCCTGCTCCTCCTTCCCTTCTCCCTATTGAAGATCCCTCTGGCAGGTGGGTTTATATAGATTCCTCCTAAGAGAGGAGGAAATGGGAAGAGTTTCCCGGCCTCCATCCACACTTAGGTGTGCTGAGATCACAGAGTCCTCATGAACCTCTGTTCATTAACACCGTTGCTCCTGTCTTTACACTGAAATATCATGTTCTTTTCTGCCATCTGGGCGCCTTCTCCACACAGGTCATTTGGCTCTCCTGGCCCCAACCACAAAGCCTCTGCAAACCCTCTGGTCTGCTCTACCTTCTCAGGCCTCCATCTGATGGATCTCACGCGTCCAAGTCTACTCCACGGCACCTGTCCTTGCAGGCCAAGAGCTTGGTAAGAGGCTGTCTGATGCCAGAGATCCCCAAGAGAAGTGGACACAGCTCTGTGCTTTCCTGTCCTCCCACACACAGGAGGTTCCTGTAACCTCCTCTGTTGTCCCTCCCACCCTCTGCTAGTATCTCAGGGACCCACACCTGAGTTTGACTTCCTTGTTCTTTCCAAATCTCTCTTGTGCTCTAACCTTTCTCCAGTCTTGGGAAGAAACTGCTTTCTTTTGTTCATGGATTAAACTTATTTGATGCTTTTGGTTCTTTGTTCTTTAAATCCGAGCTTTCAGAATTTAAAAAACAAATAAGACAAAAATAATGTTACATCTCAATAAGCTGAACTTCTGAAAGTCAATTTTTTTTTTTTTTTTTGGCTAATTGGAGTATCATTTCTGCTATGTTTTTCTCCAACACTGTACTATAAAAAGTTTCAATCATACAACAAAGTTGAAAGAATTTTACAGCGAATACCCATATACCTACCTCCAAGATTTTCTCATTAACAATTTGATATTTGTTTTAACTCATATCTGTTTATCTATCCTTGCTTCTATCTGTCCACTAATCTATCTTATTTTTCTCACATTACAAAGTAATTGAAGACATTGTACTTCCTCCTAAATACTGTAGCAGGCATACCATCAACCAGGCTTTAATATTTGTTCACAAATGTTAGTTTTGATGTAAAATTTACATAGAAGATGCACAAATATGAATTGTATATTCTTTGAGTTTTGATAAATGCAATACTTATGTAACCAGGCTCCAGGCCCTGCTGGACCAGTGCTCACCTGCTCCCTGACTGACAGCAGATCAGGCAGGGGCTTTGACCCTCCATGGCAGGACTCTTCAGAGCTACTGGTCCCACAGCCACAACAACCCTGCCCACTGTCACCCACCTCAATGAGAAACTGCCAAGATCCCCACTGCCTAGGCCACAAAGGCACCCACAGACAACTTCAAGATTAAATACAGTCAAAGAAGTTACGTGAAGACTGCTCTACTGTGCTCATCTAGAACCAAACCTAAACTGCCCAACCAAACTGTCACTACAGAACACATCTACAGGAAAGAGTTTTTCCCTTCAAAAATTACTTCAACAATTAGAAAAAGTGACTGCCCCACCAGATGCCCAGACATCAGCACAGAAATACGAGAAGCATGAGAAAGCAAGGAAATATGACAACCCCAAATGAGGACAATAATTCTCCTGTACCAGACCCCAGACAACAGGAAACCTATGAATGCCTGTAAAGGAATTCCAAACAATAATGTTCAGGAAACTCAACAAGATGAAAGAAAATACAGATAGAAATCACAATGAAGTTAGAAAAACATTCCAGGATTTGAAGAAGAAATTCAACAAAGAGATAAATATCATAAAAAAGAACCAAGCAGAAATCCTGGAACTGAAGAATTCATTCAACAAATTAAAAAATACAACTGAGAGCTTAAGCATCAGGCTATAACAACTGGAAAATAGAATTTCTGAATTTGAAATCAGGTTTTTTGAATTAAATCAGTTGGTCCAAAAAAAGAAAAAGGAGTTTTTAAAAAAATGAAGCAAGTCTACAAGAAACAAGTGTATAAACATTTATATCATGGGTGTTGTGGAAGGGGAAGAGAAAGGAAAAGGATTAAAAACCTATTTAATGAAATAATAAGTGAAAACTTCCCAAACATTGGGAGGGATATGGTTTTCCAAATCCAATAGGCTCAAAGATCCCCAAACAGATCCAACCCAAAAATGTCCTCCTCAAGACACATTATACTCAAATTTCCAAAAGTCAGAGACAAAGCAAGAATTCTGCAAACATCAAGAGAAAAATCTCAAGTTACCTATAAGGGAATCCCCATAAGAATAACAGCACTCTTCTAAACAGAAATTTTCCAGTCTGATAGAGGGTAGGATGATGTATTCAAAGTGCTAAAAGAAAAAAACTGCAGGCAAGAATACTATACCCAGCAAAACTATCCTTCAGAAATTAAGAAAAAAATAGTGTCTTTCCCACACAAACAAAGCAGGAGGAATTCACCACCACAAGACCTGCAGCTTTTTATATGGACACAGTTTTTAATTCATTTGAGTAAGTACCAAGAAACAGGATTGCTAGATTATATAAAAGTATTTTGAGTTTTGTAAAAAACTGCCAAACTGTCTTTCAAATTCGCTGTGCCATTTTACATTCCTACCAGTTGTGAATGAGACTTCCTATTGCTCCACGTTCTCACTGGTATTTGGTGTTTTCTGTGTTTTTGGATTTTGGTCATTAAGACAGTTGTGTAGTGATAGCTCATTGTTTACATTTGCATTTCCCCAATGACATATGATGTAAAGTGTCTTTTCCTATGCCTATTTGCCATATCTATATCTTTGGTGAAATGTTCATTCACGACTTTTGCCCATTTTTTAATTGGGTTGTTTTCTTACTGTTGAATTTTGAGAGTTTTTTGTATACTTTGGATAACAATCCTTTATCAGATGGGTTTGTGGCTTGTTTTCTGAATCTCTTGATAATATCTCTTACAGAGCAGTTTTTAATTTTAGTAAAGTCCAGTTTATCAATCATTCGTTCATGGATTGTACTTTTGGTAATGTTTCTAAAAGGTCATCATCATACCCAAAGTCACCTAGGTTTTCTCCTCTGTTAACTTCAAGGAGTTTTATAGTTGTGCATTTTACATCCGCGTGTATAATTCATTTTGAGTTAATTATTGTGCAGGGTGTAAGGTCTGTGTCTGGATTCATTTTTCTCCATTTGGATGCCCAGTCACTCTAGCACCATTTGTTTAAATGACTATCTTCTCTTCGCTGTATTTCCTTTGCTCCTTTGTCAAGGATTAGTTGACTATTATGTGGGTCAATTGCTGAGCTCTCTTTTGTACCACTGATACTTTGTCTACTTATTCACCAATATCACTCTCCCTTATTACTTAGCTTTATCGAAAGTCTTGAAGTTGCAAAGTGCATATCCTTTGACTGTTCTTTTTCAATATTGTGTTAGCTATTCTAGGTATTTTCTTCTCTGTGACAACTTTAGGTATCCAGAAAATTAATTGCAATGATTTTGAGTGGGATTGCATTGAGTCTATAGATAAAGTGAGAAGAAGACGTTTTGCTAATATTGAGTCTTTTTATCCATTAACATGGAACATCTCTCCATTTATTTAGTTTTTTAAATTTTTTATCATAGTTTTATGGTTTTCCTCATACAGATCTTATGCATATTTTGTTAGATTTATACTTAAATATTTTATTTTTTGTGGTGCTAATGTAAATGGTATTGTGTTTTTAATTTCAAATTTCATTTGTTCATTGCTGATATATAGGAAAACAATTGGCTCTGGGGACATTAATCCTGTACCCTGTAAGCTTGCTAATTCCAGGAGGTTTCTGTTGATTCTTTTGTATTCTGTACATATACAACCATATCACTTGTGAACAAAGACAGTTTTTATTTCTTCCTTCCCAATGTGTATACCTTTATTCCCTTTTCATGTCTCACTACATTACCTGAGACTTCCAGTACTATGTTGAAAAGAAGTGGTAAAAGGGAACATACTTGCCCTGCTCCTGATCTTAGTAAGAAAGCTTCTAGTTTCTCACTATTAAGTATGATGTTACTTGAGTTTGTTAACAGATGTTCTCTACCAAGTTGAGAAGGTTCCCTTCTATTCTTAGTTTGCTAAGAATTGGCATTTCATTTTTGGTAATTCTTAAAATTTTCATCTCTCTTTTTTGTTTACATTCTTCATCTGTTCTTGCACATTGCCATTTTTCCATTAGCCCTTAGCATACTAATCAGAGTTATTTTAAATTCCTGGTCCAGTATTTCTGACATTCACAACATTTCTCAGTCTGTCTCTGATGCTTGCTCTGTCTCTTCAAGTTGCGGCATTTTTTTTTTTTTTTCCATGCCTCGTACTTTTCTGTTGAAAGAGAAACATGATGTACTTGGTAAAAGGACCTCTGGTAAATAAGTCTTTAGGAATGTGGTGTTACAGCTGAGTGGGAGAGAAGCATTCCACGGTCCTATGTGTAAGTCTCAGTGTTCTAATGAGCCTGTGTCCCTGGGATGTAAAATTCACGGGTGTTGCTCAGTTTTTTCCTCCTTAGGTGGTAGAGGATGGCTAGAGCAGGCCGGAGTTAGGTATTTCCCTTCCCTTAGGTTGGTTCAGTTTTGATTGAAACTGCAATAGGTTAGGGTTTGCCAAAACAGTTTCTCTTGAGGGCAGGCCTTGTTAAGAACAGAACGCTCTGGTACATTTCAAAAGGTACATCTGGTACATTTACTGTTCCCTCCTGGTGCCTGAATCTTAGGGAATTGTTCTCAGATTTTTAATTTGAAAACATGATAGAGCTATTGAAGCTCTACCAGATTGTGAGCCTTTCCCCCCAGGACTGGAACCACTAGAGTTTTAATTATGCGACTTGTCCACACTGAGCCTCCAGAAATTTTTCCATTACAGTTTAAGTTTTCCTACCGAGGTAATTGTTCTTACGGAACTCTTTGCTCGTGGGTTTCTGCTTCTGTACATGGTGATTCTCGGTATGTATCTGTCTCTCCAATAATTGTGAAGGGTCAAACGCCTGAAGACAGCCCAGCTGTCAGTACAGATGGTTAGTGGCCCTGGCTCACTTTTTATCACCATCCATATTGCTCTTAATTCAGCCCACTGGCTGCTTTGTCCTATACCATTTTCTTACCACAAGGTATCGGTTAAGGGCTGGACAGCAACAGCCATCCATGAAGTTGAGGGTCTCATGCTGGAGCCATCTGTATATCAAGCCTGCTCTGCAGTAGGTCCCTTTCCCTCATGGAAAGGTGTGGTCTCCACCTCCACGGATATAGGTTGTGTCAAAGTTTTCTCCACAACCTCTACTGGTCGTAACACAGTTTGCAATTCATTAGACAAAGGACTTGAAGACAGAGTGCTTCTTTGTTCTGTATATGCTCCCCATTTAGACCGAGTGGGATTCTGAGCTACACCAGTTTTAGGGGTGGTTGTCCACATGTGTAGCCAACCTAGAATGGGGTATGTTGTCCTTACTAGGACCTTGGCAGTTCCTGTAATAGCTTCAGTGGCCATCAGGGCAAAATACACAGCTGCTAACTGTTTCTCTATCAGAGAGTAATGCACTTCAGTGCCCTTCCAGAGCTGAGACGAGAATGCTATACGCATTCAGAATCAGTCTTGTCTCTGCCACAAACCCTATCCTGATCCTTCTTGGGTTATATGTACATCTAATTCAAAAGGTTTAGTGGGGTCAGCCACTTGCAAAGCCTACACTTGCTGTATTGCCTTCTTAGTAGAACAGTAAGCTTGTTTTACCTCTTCAGTCCAATCCCAAGGAACTCCTTTATTTATTAACGCATAGAGTGGGAATGTCATTTGGGCCATATGGGGTACAAAAACTCTCCCGTACCCCAAAAGTCCCAAATAAACTTGTAGCTGAGCTACTGTTGTGGGCTGGGGGTATGCCTGTATCTTATCTATAACAGCTCCTGGGATGACTTATGTCTTACCCGACCAAACAATTCCCAAGAATTTGACAGACAGCCCTTGCATTTTGGCTGTGTTCAGGGCCCACCCAAATTGTTCCAAATGGCCTAGCAGTTCTGGAGCCGGTTGGGTTAAATTTGTAAAAGAATCAGAGCTTAGTAGAACATCATCAATATAATGAAACATTGTAACCATGCTGGGCCTAGTCCACTTGGCTAGGTCCCCAGCCACCAAACCATGACAGATAATTGGGCTATGCAGATAGCCTTGAAGCAACACTTGAAAACTTTATTGTCTTTCTTCTCAGGTGAAAGCAAACTGATCTTGGCTATCAGCTGAGAGAAAAAGCATTTGCAAAGTCCAGTACACAATGACAAGTTTCCAGCTGAGTCTTCAGTTGATCCATCGGGTCATGAACTAAGTCACAGCCACATGCAAAGGAAGCACTACTTTGCTCAGTTCTCAGTCCACAGTCATTCTCCAAGTACCATTAGGTTTTTTCATTGGCCATACCAAGGTATTACAGGGCTATGTGCAGGACGAAAAATGTTAACCTTTTCTAACTCCAAGATAGTGGCACTTATCTCTGCATGTCCTCCTGGCAAGTGATACTGTTTCACATGTCCCCACAACACAGGCTTCATTGTCCAGATCTGCAGCCAGAATTCTCCAATTGTCATTTGCAGATGCAAACTATAAAGCATATCTACACCCAAGATGCACTCAGCCATGGGGGACACATACACGGCACATACACAAGGGGATAATTGTCCAATGCCCAGCAACAAAGACAAAGCTTTGACTTTAACAGTCTGTCCTCCAAAGCCATCAACATTCACTGTGGCCCCCAGAAACTTATCTGGGTTGCCATGTATCAGGCTACATTCTGCACCAGTATCCACTAATGCTAACACACACTACACATTTGCCATCCACCCCTAGGTTCCACAACCATAGGAACCAAGCAGCTAGGGGTTCATTTTCTGATGCACAAAAGGTCATGCAAAGAGACACACAGGTTCTCCCAACTGACCCTTAGAGTCGTCATTGTCCTCAGCTTCAGGAGCAGAGGAGTCCTGTTGCTGTACTTCAGTGTGCAGCATGTCTGCCTTTTGTGTCGCCTCTCGAGGCCATGCTGCATCATGGAATGCTTGGTCCATGTTGGTTCGCAGTGCGGTGAGCAGCAGCCAGTCCATTCGGCCAGCTACACACTGGGACTCCTCATGTTTCACCATGGAGCCCAGCACGTTGAGGGCTTTCTCCATGCTCTCTGGGACCCATCCATGTAGTGCCATGTTTCCAGTGGAGCCCAAGTCCACAGGAATGCTGCCACCAGGTACCACATGCTTGAGGGCAGCCACCTTTCCTACCCTTCCCGAGGGGCTCGTGGCTCCCTTACCTGCTTATCCTGCCAACTACGCTGATTGTGGTGCAGGGATCTTAGATCCTTCTGCCCCTTCCTGTGCAGGTCATGAATCTGGTAATTGAAAGAAGACCCTGGCAACTTTATGCAAGGTAGACATATTTTATTCTTCAGATATGAGCCTCACAGACATGCTTTATTCTCAGACAAGAGCTCTGGCTCTACTCCACTGACCCTCCGTGCTCTGCTGACCAGCAGCTCAGAGCAGTTACCTCTTTTTACTCTTAGTACACAATAGTAGCCACAAGCCAAACGTTACATAATTATAACAATCTCCCTTAGCAAAGTTCTCTCCCTGTCTCTCTTGGCTGCAAACAATAAGTTGGAGGCAACAGCCCACCCTTCTCCGAGATTTTCTGTGTTGCCAAGACCTGCATGGACACAGCGGAATCCAACTGTCCAGTGGCACTTCCTTATGTCTGTGCTGAATGAATGCACAGGCTGAGCAGTGTGAGCGTGAATCTCAGGAACATAACTGCCCAAACTGGAGACTGGCCCTTTATCAAGTTATCCGAGGACCTTGTTTCTCCCCCACTCCCACCTCCTCCTCCTTCTCTTTTCCCAATTCTTTTTTTTTTCTTGAACTAAATACTGATGAATCTGTCACCTCATAAAAATAATGAAAGTTTATTATTAAAAAATTGAAATAATACAGTACAAAGAGAAACCGCCCCCTCCTATCCCTTCCAACATATGATACCTTTGAACTCTGGAAACTCAGATCAGATGGAACTTGCTCAAGACCTTGCCTGGCTCCTAGGGGGCGCCAAGTCCCTGACCCATGCTCTGGCCATCCTTGTCGCCCTGCTCCCCCAGCAGAGCTCTCACAACGCCGCTCCTGCACAGGGACTGCTGTCACGCTCCTACGTGCTTGCTCCCCACCCCCACTCCCACCCCCGGACGCGAGTGCACCCCATAGGGATTTGGTTTACTTTGGTGTCCCCAAGCCCAGCACAGCACCATTTCATAGGAGATGGTCAATAAATACTATTAAAAGCATAAATAAAATAAACATAAACCTTTAAAAAAAGTAAATTCTAAAATTTTTAAATTGTAATACTGTAGAAAAGAGACCAAGTCTCTTGGTAATACTTTAAACTTATTTACAAACATAAATAATCATGAACTTTTATGAAATTCATTATTTAAAGTGTATTATTCTCAAATATATATATGTAATTTATATATATCTATTTCCCACTGTGTTCGTGCTGTCTGGAGCCCAAGCCACAGACCTGTAGGGCTCTGCTCAATAGCCCGAGCTGAACACACAGCCACCACTAGCACCTACGACAGCCATGCGATGTGATGTGAGCCTGTGTGGATGTCCTGTGCCATCAGGCCTACAAAAGTCCCCACCCGAGTCCAGTCAGGAAATGTGAAAGGTATTTTTTCAAGCTGGCAGGTTTCAGGTAGTTCATTTTATAGTAATAGATGACCAGAACAGTCTTTTCACTGCACTCCACAGTAGCTATGTTTGTTACAAAACTTAAAGAACTTCACTGTAGATGACATATTTGTCACTTTAGATCAAAATGCTTGAAATTTTAGCAACTACAAGAGAAGGCCACAGGAGAGTCCAGCATGGCACATGGTCCAATCCAGATGGATGTGGACGGAGACCTCCAGAAGCTCTGTGGGCTGGGACCCAAGCTGTCCACCTCATGGCCCCCTCAGGGATGATGGAGTCTAGTCACTGAACCTCTCCACCTATTCTGTTTTCTTGAGTGGGAACATGACACATAAAAACACACAGCCAATGGAACTATGTGCTTTTTTAGCCAGTGCAATGTGGGAAGTTTTTGTTTTGTTTTTTTGTTTGTTTTTAACAATTCAGGGACTAGTTGGCTAGGTCTGAATGCAGCCACCTTCTTGTTTCTGGTCCTCTCTCGTGTCTTCGACCTTTTGAGTCCAGAGCTCCATTTAGGAAGCCCAGCCTCAAACCGAGGAGTTTATTCCTCATCCCTTGTGGACCCCAAAACAAATCAACCTTGGAAACCCACCGGTGTTCTGTCCTGCCTGGACTGCAAAGTGGCCACAGGATCTTGACCAGCACTTGGGAAGATGCTCCAAAAACTGGCTCTGAGACTTCTGTCCCATAACTTGACTGGGTTGTTACCGTCTTGGGTGAAATGAACATGATCACTAAAGCCATTTTCTAGTATCAAAATCATTTGTGTATCTGTCAATAGAAATTTAGAAAAATATTTCTAAAAAGTGAACTTTGTCTTCATTAAAACAATTTTCTTTTGTCCTTATAGATGGTTTATCAAATTTTGCTCCAATCAGGGATTGGGTCAGACACAGCCAGTGTGCAGCTGACACAGATCTACATATTCGTAACTAGAAGAGCCAGAGGGCCACCTGCTCGTTCTCCTAGTCCTAGTGTTACCAGTGCACATTCAGTTATGTCCTTAGAGCCCAACTACAGGTGAGACCACACAAAAAGGCAGTGCATTAAAACCAGAAAAATTCCTCCCTCTCCATAAAATTAATTTTTATTTAAAAAGGTAAAATTTCATGTATCCTTTTCCTTTTAAAAATGAAAATCGAAAGCCATTAAGTGAATCAATAATACAATCCTATTTACAGCAGTAATTAAAATAGTGGTAACATTTTACCAGTGTAAAAATGTCACAGAATTCATATCACAACTTGGATCTTCAATGATTCAAGTGTTGTATCCCACACAGCAGGAGCTGGTCAGTTTTAAGATAAAATTCCTTCTCTGGATATGCTGTCCCCAGCCAAGTCCTTCCTTGTCACCGTATATCAGTTCACACAGTGGGATAGCTGGCTGCGGAGGCAATTCCACAGTGGTTGTTCCGGTCTTTGGCCATTTTTACGTAGCCCTCAGAGCCCCATCCTTCACCCCAGCTGAAAGAAGAGCAGGTTTTCCGTTTTACAGAAAGAAGAAAGCACAAGGGTTTATTAACACCACCACCTAACTTGAACAGTGTGCCACAGGACACCACCGTAACATACAGGATCGGGGGTCACATGTTCTCTTTCATTCCTTACAAATTGTTGAGTCTAAATCTGCACATAACTTCTATCCCTGACTCCAAAATGACCTTTCACAGAACTGCAACATCAGAGACAGAAAAAGGATAGGATGTCTTTCCAGCCACAAGTTTCAGAATTAAGAAAATTTTCGGAATGCAGAAATGCAATGGTACAAACACCATACTAATACCCTCAGCATGCTTGCAACTGTATCGAATGTTAGAATCAAACATTAATATTTCTGTGTTTAACCTAATGGGATAAACACTTTTGGGATTTCAGAAGTGTGCTTAGGGGTTTGTGGACCTGTATCCAAATACTGATTGCAAATAAAAATTCCCTTTTGAATTTCAGATCTAAGTATTTTTGGCAATTCATACCTGTTCTTGACCAGCCAATATTTATTGTTATCTGATTCTGCTCCTTCGGTGCCATAGCCAACCACCAGAACACCATGGTCCAGGTCTTCGCTGCTGCAGTTTGGTTCAAAATAAATGCCTGAAAGAGTAAAATCAGTGCTGGGGTGAGAAGCTCCAGGAGACACCTGACAGTAACCCACCCTGTGTTCCACAGTAAGGAAGGCATAGATAGCTACATTCCACGAAAAGGTATCAATTCCAGATAAGACTTAAAATTAAAACTGACTGTTATCAAGGCTAGGGATTCAGGCTGTCATGTAACACCAGCATAAATATAAATTAGCATAAATACTCTAGGAAAAAACTTGCCTAGAGGCATAAAAGACCACTTTTTGAAATTTTGTAATTCCTCTCATAGGATGTAAGTCTAAGGAAATAGCACAGAATGCAAAAATACTTGAATCAAGAGGTTCTTCTCTGATTTAATTACAGAAGCAAAAATCTTTGGAAAAATTTTAAAGATCCAATAATTGGAGAAAATTTAAGTAAATTAAGGTACACAATAAATTATGTAACAAAGAAAAATAATGAAGTATTTCTATTCATGGAGATATGCTAAAAGGAATATCAAATGAGAACTTCAGGTACAAAGAGCACATTTATGGAATGAAGAAATACGTTAAATCCATGTACCTAAATATCTACATTGAATTTGACATACCAAAGGGTCCATCAAGTAGGTATGTCATGATGCTTTTATAATTTTTCCGCATTAATCTCTACAAAGAAAAATGCTTACCTTTTTCATAGAACTGGAAGGACATGTGGCTTGCGTCAATAGCAACAGAGATGGGCCCCACAGCTGCCACAGCCTTCATAAGGGCCTTCTCACGCTTAGGGATGTCCACAAAGCCAGTGTCGTTAGCAACAGAATACTCAGACCTGTACGTACAGTTTTCATCCTTTTAAAGTTAAAGGGGAAAGAGGCTTGATTCACTTCCTGGGTAATATGAGTTCTATAATGAAAACGCTCAGCAATTAGTAGCTTATGATCTCCAAGTCCACACTGTTACAAATAATCCCAGGAAGGGAAATGCTATTAGTTGATTTGAGACTGAAAAGTAACTCGTGTCTCTTCAATAGACCCCCTAGGGCTACCTGTCCATAAGAAATTTCACACAATGGAGAAATGTATATTATATGTAGACTAGTCTGTGTATTCTCCATGTTACATGAAGCAAGAACAGCTATGTTAACCGTCGTCTAATCAGAGAACTGTGCAAAGGCTAATAATTTATAATGACAGTACTCAGAGTTTGCAGATACAGATTCTACCACCTAAAATGTGAATTCTGAAAAAAGTGTCTATTATCTCTGAAAGTGCTAAACACATTCTAAAAACAGCTGGGATGACGAGAAGCTACATTTACCATTGCTGTATATGGATAAGAATCTTCCGAATCCAGGCCTCCGTTGTCCTTGACATACTGGAAGGCGTAATCCATCAGGCCACCACTGCAGCCCTCATTGCCTTGAGAATGTGAACAGTCCACCAGGTTCTGCTCACTCAGTGAGACGAGTTTGCCAGTTTTCCGGAACATCTGTCCTTCCAGAGCTCCAGTCGCACTAAAAGCCCAACAAGAACCACACCCACCCTGAAAAGGGAATTAAAAAGCTGTAATCCACAAAACAAATAGTAAGACTTTGACAACAGCTCATATATCAAAATACTCTTTAAAAAATACTGAACTGAAGGTCACTCCACAGTCTACCAAAGCAACAAGGCCAATTCCTCCCTGGCTTTCCTGTGGGAGGTGGAAGGTCTGAGTCTGACACTGTCATACCTGATTCTTCACAGGAGTCACCCAGCCTTTCTCTCTCCAATCCACAGATTTGGGGACCTCAACAAACAGGGGTTCCTGGAACACTTTCCCCTTCTTGAACTTTTGGTTTTGAAAGCCATTCATCACCTGCCTGAATTCTTCACTGGTCTTCAAAGAAAAGAAAATGTTGAAAAGCAAAAGATTATGATGGTGAAGAACTGCAGAGAGGAAGCACAGGGGTAAGCAATCCATACCACACTCACCATGTCACCAAAGGCGTTCATGGCCACTGTGAAGCCATGCTTCCCTTGGCTGTATTCCCCATTGTGCAGTTCAATCATTCTCATGTTCTTCTCCCACACTGCTCTCCGCCAGCCGTCTTCATTCTAAAGGCAGACACATATCTCATGGTCTTTATTTCTACTTAGAACCCAACCCAGGCTCACAAAGGGCATTTGCAGAGAGAGATGGAAGGGAAACCATGGCCAGGGATGGCTTTATATTTTTGGGAGCTGTTCTCCAAGCTCCAACACAATGGAGATGTAAGCTCACATTGTGCTCATAATGTGTGCCATTATGTTATTGCCTTGTTAAGAGCAGGCATCTAGAAGTTACTCTGTGGCTATAAACTTCCAATGGCAAAGACCATTCTCTCTGGGTCCCTCTAGACAGTTTTGATGTTACCAACCATGCCATACAGTTTCCTGTGTGTTGCCTTCCACTGGTTCCATTGTGCATCTAAACTATGATCAACTGTTAGAACAGCTGAGGCTATGCCCAAGCAAAAGGCAGCCAGGACAAGTGAAGGATTCATGTCTCAAAGACCTATAGAAAGAAAAGAAGAAAGTATATCATTAGGCCAATCCTTCCAAAAAAACCATCTTACACTCCCTTGAGAAATTATGGCTACTATGGTGGAATGAAAATATTTAAATTATTTTCCCAAGAATTTCCCCAAGGACTGTGGAAGAGGCTAAGGATACGGCTGGAGGACAACAGGACAAAGGGAGGTATTTGATTGAGCCACCGAAGTGAAAAGCAGCCCGTGCAGGGCTCTAGGATTTGGCACAGGGTTGCAATGACGATTTAAGTTAGGAGAAGGTGTGAAGGTACCTCATGGGTCAGAAGCTTAAGGCAACATCTAGGAAGTGAGGGATCAGTTGGTCCAGGTGTTGTGTCAATGGTGCTGAGATCACCCAGGCAAAAGCTCACTAATGAGGACGTATGATCCCAAGTGGGGGCAAAGGGATCCCCAAGAGTTGGGAGGCAAGTCACACCTTCTTTGCTAATATACAGCAGAAGATGAGATACATCTTCCAACCTCCTTTCCTTGAATGTAATCTTTAGAGAAACTAGGAAGCAGAGTCGCCCCTGATCTTTCCAACCCACGGGTGGGCCTGTGCCACTGTCACCCCCTCTGCTCCCCCCAATACGGGACAGGGTTATGTGGCTCCGACGCCGCAGGCCGGAGCCCCCAGAGCCAGCGTGGGGCCCGGGGCGGGCAGCTCCGGGGCTCTGGGCTCTGGTCCCGGCTGAGCCCCGCACGCAGCGCACGTCCCCAGGATGTTAAACGGCGCAGGCAGGACGGGCGCGCGGCCGGCGGGCGGGGTCCAGCCGTCCCGTCCGTCCCGGCCAGGCCCTGCGATGGCGCGGCCCGGGGACAGGACCCGTGCGTGTCGCGGTGCGAGTCTCCCTGGGATCTCCAGCTCCTCCCGCGCTTCCCCACCTCAAGGCCGGCAGAGCTCCAGGGACGGGCAATCCCTCCCGGGGGTCGCGCCCGTGCCCACGCGCGGTCGCCTCCTCCCGTCCTGGTCCCCTCAAGACTTGACCCCGCTCGGGGCACTCACGTGGGCCGGCCGCAGCTGCGCAGGCGCACTCCGCAGACGTAGCTCCCAGGATGCTGCTAGGGTCCCCCAGGTCCGCGGGTCTGGGCCGGCTGCGCCTGACTCGGACTTTAAGGGCCGGGTCTGCGGCAGGCCCCGCCCCCGCCGCCTGCACGCGCTGCGATTGGCTGCCCCGGCCGCTGGGCGGGGCCTCTGGGCTCTGCGACTCCAGGCAGGTGATGGGGCTCCGTGCAGGTGATGGGGCTCCGTGCAGGTGTTGGGGCTCCGTGCAGGTGATGGGGCTCCGTGCAGGTGATGGGGCTCTGTGCAGGTGATGGGCTCCATCCCAATCTGCCCTAGGGCCGGGCGCGTCTGCCTCAGTGGGCCCAGGGTGGAGGGAGTGAATTGAGCGCCCATTGGCAGCGCGGAGGGTCTGGCGCCTCCCTGGAGAGCTCGGATTAACGATGCACCCCGATTTAATACGCTGGACCGGTGTTCGTGAAAAGAAGTTGACCGCGAGCCCTGTGTGGATTTTCAACCTGACCCTGCTTTTCCTTTTGTCCTTGAGTTTTTGGTTAAAATCTCTTGCAGGGCCCAGAGGCAGTAAACTCTGGTCTAGTAATTCCTGTTAATCCACAACAGAGGTGGAGCCACTTGGAAGAATGCAGTGCCCAGGGCAGGTGCATTATCGCCCAGTTTCAGGGTGGGATGCAGCTGGGTTCAGAAGAATCTGGCAGGGAATGACAGTCCCCAAAACACGTGGTGCTGGGGTTGGGGCCCAAACCCTAGGAGGGAAGGGCGGCCGGCTGGGGCTGCGTGCACAGGCTGCTGGCATTTTGCAACACACCCTTTCCTGTCTCCTCTATTCAGGGATTCGTCCTTCCTGCGTCTTTCCTAAACCCACAGAAATGAGTTACTTACAGAATAGTTTGGTTAAGAAAAAGGAGAATAGAGGTTGAGAACGTTAGAAATACTTTTATTCCCTCACTCTCTGCGGTATGGATTGTGATGTCATCTTCAGTATCAAAGTGCTTCTCTTGAGATTTATTTTTTAAATGTAATGACATTTAATGTCAGGATTTAAGACACAGAGTACGGGAAAACGTTTTAGATAAAAGGAAAGCATATACAGAGTAATCTATATTATACAGATATTAATTTATATGATTAAGGATTTAAGAAACAACCCCAACACGTTCAAAACTTTGTGCTTTTTTATTACATAAACAACATATTTATTGTAGAAAATACATTTCAGGGGAAAAAATCATCATTACCTGATATCCTTGTCTTGATTTCCTTTTTCTATGCATATTTTTACTTCTTTGATAAAAAAAAAAAAGAAGAAGAAGTCATAGTGCATTTCTATTTGTTAAACTTATTTCTGAAAGAAAGCGAGCCGAGATGCCGGGTACCGTTCGCTTCATTCAAGAAAGAAATCTGCTGGGCTGTGCTCAGCGTGGCAGGCAGCCCGGGGCTGCCCTGAAAATGGGGACAGCAGCAAGCGTGGGGGTGGTAGAGCTTATACAGTGCGCCAAGGGCTGGCTGATACCTTCAAGGAGGGCCATTATGCTAATGTGGATCGGGGTGGAGAACTGTGTCCTTGTGGAAGCAAAAAAGGGTTCTGTTTAAGTCAGGAGGCTTCTGTAAAGGGAGGGGGGAGGGGAGGAGGTGGGCGGTGCCAGTTTGTACTTGGGCTTGTCTACAGTGGCGCTGGTTATGTTACAGATCTATTAATTTCTATTTAAGGCTAATTTGATACTTCTTTAAGAAGAACAATCAGATCTACATGAGGGTATTTTCATAGAAAAATATATTTAAAAGATGATATGAGTCTTTCCATGAACTTCTTGAAGAACCCTTCCATACACAACACAGCAATTACCGTTTTAACCATTTTTAAGTATGCAGTTCAGTGGCATTAATGCATCCACACTGGTATGCAGCCACCACCAATATCCTTCTTCATAAACTGAAACTCTGTACCCACTGAATAATTACTCTCTGTTCCCCTTCCCCAGCTCTGGCATCTACCAGTCTATTTTCTATCTGCATGAATTTGACTACTGTATTTGGTGATTACTCCTCTTTTTGATGCATTCCTTCCCTGGGAACCACTCAGAACATGTAGAATACAATTTAACTACAGCATTTAAATTTGTGATCTTATGAAATAAAAGCAATATCTTTGTGGCGTTATGTGACTAGAGGACTAACAATATTGGGGACATAAAAGGAAAACAGACTCACTTCATGAAATGCCTGGAGTGTCAGAAGGTGGTAATCTTAGAGCTGCAATATCATGATGCATGAGAAAACAGAGACCACTCTAAGTATTTGAAACACAGGGAGTTAATGCAGGAAATTGGTTCTGTAAGAAATGGAGGAGCTTGGAAGACAAACAGGCCCTGTGAGGAAATCCAGAGATTAGAACCCACAGGAGCTGCTTCCACAGCTAGGCTAGAAGGACAAAGGGGCAGTGGTAGTCCGAGAGCCCAGGAGCCAGCATTGCTTCTGGACAGAAGCTGAGACCAAAGTGGCTTGTCTGGAAGAAGCCACAGAGGAGATGCTGCTGCTGCCAGAGAGAAAGGGGGAGACACCCTGGCCCTAATCCCACACGTGAGGGCCCCCCTCATGACCTATCAAAGGCCCCACCTCCTAATATCATCACACAGGGATTAAGGATTTCAACATGTGAATTTGAGGGGCCACAAACATCCAGTTCAGTTCATTATACCCTCTATTTCAAGGTGGGTCCCACCAGTCTTGGGTAGGAAACAGACTTGCCCTTCACATATGTGGACCTGGGTGAGAGTATAAATGGAGGCCCATGCACTTTATGCCTAAGTATATAAAATGTGTGGGAAAAAATGACACACTGCTAAAAAACAAAAGAAAAAAGAAAGATATGTTTGATGCTTCTCCTCTGACAAATGGACCTTCATAACCACTGGAAGGCCAAGGTCAAGTCTAGGATCTGGGGTTTGAGCTGGAATGAGGGTGTGCAGGGAGAGCAGACAGCAGGCCACGGCCTGCCTGTCTTCACTGCCCATGCCAGCTCCACCTTGTTCTGGGACGCATGTGCATGTGTGCTGACCACACAGCCTGCACACCCAGGTCAAGACACCCTTACCCTTGGGACATGCACACAGGCAGCATGGTATTCTCTTGGAAGACGACCCACAGAAGAGGCTGCTGCTGCCTGCAAGGAGGCTCGGGGCCAACTAGGCAGGACATCCCAGGCACAGGTTTCCAGATGTCCAGAGCAAGATCTGGAAGGGGATGTGGTGTCCATGTGGTACCATGCACCCCTCAGCCTGTGAAGAGGGGTCTTTGTTGCCTGGTCCACGTTGGTGCTGGTGGGAAATACTCTCCCTCATAAGCGTCACTTGCTCCACATGCACTGAGGATTGCTGGTTCCAGGGTCCAGCCTCAGGGTCAGACAGACATTGATGATAGATCCTCGTGGCCCAGGAACTCCAGGAGGGAGCAGGGCGTGGGAAGCAAGAGGCATCTGTGGTGTGCTCAGGAGCATGCTGCTGGCTGAGTGTTTCCCAGAGTGGGGACAGCAGGCTGGGGGTGGCCCCGGGACAACCTCAGAGCCCCACACACGAGAGCACTGGGGGTCTTTACTAGCTGAGATCTTCTCTGGGAGAGGCTCAGGGACAACCAGCGAGTGTCTGTGTGCAGGGCCTAGGAAGTCCATTCTGACTTTTCATCCCTCCCCAAACAATTGAGGACTGCTCCCCTCAAAGGGGCTGCTAGGGAGGTGGGTGGGTGGGTTCGCTCACAGACTTCCACAGCCTGTCTCACCCCATGCCCAGCCCTACAAACCCTCTGGGCCCTCTGAGAAGATATCTGCAGTTATCTGGCTTCAGGATACAGACCAAGGCTCCTCAGCTGTTTCTTTGTTTCTTTTATTATTTTTCCTTTAAGGAGCCCTTTTAGATTTTTTCCCTCTAATAATCTTTTCTCCCCCCCAAAAGTTGATGCCACTACTCAACTGTTTACCACTTTATGTACTGCACGTACATTTGTGTTTCATACGTAAAAATAGTAACTATTTTTGTCTTCTCCTCTCCCCAAACTATTTTCACCCCAAATGAGAATGCACAGTGTTGACCAAAAGGACTGCCATGTTTTGGATCCAGCCAGAGTGAGGAAGGGAAAAAGCCCCAGAGGAGCTTAGAACACCAAACTCAATGCACTTGGACTCTGACCCTGTAAAAGACCTGCAGGATTTACTTTCCTGATTGAGGACATATACTAGCCAACTCCCCCGCTCCCAATTCTGAACACTTTAGAGATGTGCAACGGACTGTGTGTTTCCCCCAAATCTACATGTTGAAATCCTAACCCCCAGTGTGACGGTGGGAGTGGGTCACTTGGGAAGTGTTTAGGTCATGAGGGTGATGCCCTCATCCTGGGATTGGTGTCCTTCTGATGAGACACAGAGGGCTTGCTTTCTCTCTCTGCTCTCCCCCTTGTGAGGACTCAGTGGGAAGATGGCCATCCTCAAACTTGGAGGAGAGCTCTCAGCAGAACCAGTCCACGCTGCCACCCAGACCTCAGAATCTCAGACTTCAGAACTGTGGGAAATAACTGTTGCTCATAAACCATCCAGTCTATGGACTTTGTTTTCAGAGCCCAAACTGACTAAAACAAGGGATGTGGCTGATTCAAGGTGTGCAAATTCTTTGACACTCCTCCCATTGAGAAGTGGGGTATATTTCTCCTTCCCTAGAATCTGGGTGGGCTCAGTGACTGGCTTGACCAAAAGGGTATAAAGGAGGTAACGCTGAGCCAGTTCAAGGCCCACGCCTTGAGGAACCAGAGTTTCTGCTTTCTGTTTCTGGGAATTCTCTGGATGCCCTGACCATGTAAGCTGTCCAACTATCCCGAGACCACCAGGCTGGAGAGGCCCCGTTTAAGTGCTCCAGTCACCAGTTCCAGCTGAGCCCCGCCTCCAGCCAACCCTGCCAAGGTGGCAGACGTGAGAGAAGCCATCTGGGATCCTCAGACCAGCCCGTGCACCAGCTGGTTACAGCCAGTGACCCGGGGTGAGGATGAATGGGACAGGAGAATCATCCAGCTGAGCACTTCCTGAACTCCAGACTCACAAAACCATAGGATATATTAAAATATTTTTTGTTGGATGCCCCTGAGTTTAGGGGTAATTGATTACACAGCCATAAGTAACTGGAAGAACTTATAAAAGGGTCTCCCTCCCTCCCATTCAGTCATTTTATTTAGCTCTGACAGAGAGCTCTGGACTCTTTAGAGAACCCAACCAGCCTAAGGCAAACTTGGCCTGAACTGGCATTGCCCAATATTCTGAGAAGGGTTTTACCATCTCCCTTAAAGCTCAGTCAAACGATCCTGGCTGCTCCCCGGGCTGCTTCACACTGGTAACTTGTGTGTCTCTGTCTGACCAGGGGGGCTACAGAGAGTATGCCGTGCCCTGACTCCCCTGGCCACTGTCTCTCCACAGTGTGTTCTGCCCTGGGGACCTGTCCAGCTCCCTTTGGTCTTATGAGCCAGAAAATCAGACTAGAACCAAAGCGAAGAGAAATGTCAGAATCAGACCTGTTCCCCAACCCTGTGGTAGAACTGAAGGACACAGTAGGGTTCCACAATTGGACAGTCCCCATCATACTCTTTCTGACCACATAGAAGGCACAGAAGCTAATACAGTGGGATTTGTCAGTCCGTGATCTTTGGTTTCTCACTCCCACCCCTCTCCACCCCTCACTATTTGCTTTCCTCCCCCGAAAAACTCTCCCTCACATGCTTAGTTCTCCCTTTGTGGCTATGGGTACCTACATTTGCCTTGGTTCTAGATTTGCAGATTGCAGGATGCTGAAGTGTTCCTTGGACAAGCTGAGATTTTCCACTGGGTCGTGAATCTCACCTGTTCCTTGAGGATTTCCCTAATGGGGAGTATGAGAGAAACTACTGTCGTGGCTCTTCCTTCCCAAACTTTAAGACAGAGACAGAGAGAGACAGAGAGTAGAGCCTTTGCTCTACTGCACCTGCTTGGCTGAAGAGTCTCAGAGGCTGGACTCTGGCCTCCCAGCTCTCAGGAACACCATTCCCTGCTGGCAGAGGTGGCATGCTGACGCTATTATTATGTTGAGAGCTGGAAAAGCCCAAGTCTCTGGCACCTAAGGCAGAGGATGTTATTAGCACCTGCAAAATAATCACATGGTCTGCCACCTGCCTCAACAAGTGCTTCGGTGCTTATCAGCTTCCTGGTGGCGGGGAGCCCAGACCATTTCCTTGCTCAGGCTGAAAGCAGACCACAGGGCTCACTGACTCCATGAGCATGGTGATGACTGTGCTATACCTGAGAAAGAAGTATTGAGGGCATTATCCACAACCGCAGCCTGAAGACATGACCTGTCCAGAGTGCTCTAGCCCATGGGGGTCCCTCTGGCCATTTCCAGATTCTTCCCGCAGAGGGGCTGGTGCTGGTGATCTTCATCTGACGTAACTTCTTTGCGGGCAGGGACTCTGGTTTTTGCTTATTCTGGATAAGGTCTCCCACACTGGGAGTTGCTGTAACTAAAACTATTAGTAATCACACAGCACTGCAGAGGCAAGCTCATCACTAACTGTAATTGCTGATGATACTGTCTTCCTAGAGAACCACTCTAGTGACTGGACAGTCTTGGTGAGGAGCTGATGATCAGTTTGCACGTTTGCTTTTGTCATGAGACAGAGGAACTGAAACCCACAGTGCCAGCCCAAGTTTGCCCAAAGCAGTCACGGGGACACACATCACACCATCATGTCCCAACTTATCCCATTGTTACTTCACGTATAGTCCCATGTGCACAGGACCCGTGCTCCCTTATGCAGGGAGAACTACCAATGCCCTGAGTTCCTGGTAGTGACTCCTCATATTTGGGGGATGGGCTAGTGTGTTCAGTGTGACCACACTGGTTCATTCCCAGGCACAGAACAAGCTACCCTCACGCACGGCTTCTGTTTAGAATAATGGGGTGAAATAAGAAGAGAAAACCCATCTTTTACCCCTAACTTGATAAATAGTAACTCTGCCCCATGGAGGAGATCACGTCCCCTCTGCCTTCACGTGGGGCTGTGCAGGGTCAGACCTGCTGCTCGTGCATTCAGGCGGGGGCTTTGCAGCCCTCTGAGACAAGCAGGTGCAGGGGACTGCAGGGCCTTCCCACTGCCATCTGCATCCTCCAGTCCTCACCTGACCGCTATCATTTATGCTCCCAGTGATTCAGAGGCCCAGTTCTGAGTGGCTAAAAGACACATTTATAAACCTTTCTAGAAACTCATCAATAATCCATGCTTTACATAAATTCTTTTCTACTAAAAACATCTTCAGAAATTCAGACTTAGTCACTCCCTTCCTGAATGTTTTTTCAAAGGCCTGAAGTGACCTTGATGTTCCATAGGAAAGGCCTTACACAGCAAAGTGCTGCTGGGGAATGGGGACCAGCTGACTCCCTGATATCCTGACTGCAGGAACTGTTTACAGCACTGGGTATGAATCTGAGAAGCAGCTTCGTATCTAGTGTTAAAAGCAGTTCACAGGTTCAAGAAAACGTGGGGAATGTGTTCAAGAGAAAGAGAAGAGGCAGAGATGGAGACCTGAAGTCGGTGTGGCAGAAGCGTCCTGGGGAAAAAGTGCTGGATGGACCAAGCGGCACATGCAAAAGGTGGCGAGAGGAAAGAGCGGTGCAGGTGGGAAGGACACTGTGCAGACAGCCTTCCTAACCTGAAGGGAAGTGCCTGAACCCGACAGAAGAGGTGGTGAAACAGAGCAAGGCTGGGCCTGTGAACCAAGCTGACTCCATCTTCCCTGCAGAGAACACTTTGTTACTTTTCAACTCCTCAGTCATGAGACCCCCAGGGCAAATGATTACCCCATGGGCTGCCCTGACGAAATAGACTGAGATAAGGGAGGAAAACAGATATTTACTGAATAGCAAAACCCCTCTGCAAGGCTTGTTTTACCATAATAATAAAAGTTGCAGATTAGCCTTAAGACCCCTTTAGGAATTCCCACCTGTGCACAAAGCATCAAGGTGACTGCTGCAATGACTCTCCTGGGGTGACAATGATGAACACCACTGCCATCTTGGGCCTACTGAGCATGAGCCCATTACGCAACCAGGAAGAACAGAACGGACCACCTCCAATGACGCTGTCCTGTACCTCTTAACTCCTTTCCCTATAAAAGACTGAACAGCTCCCCTCAGGGGGCCAGGTTTACTGTTGTTAACCCCCTCATACGTAAGTCTACTTCCTCTTTTAATAAAGCGTTGCTTGCTTTACTGTTGGGCACATTGTTTATTTCTATGACTTTGGAATCCAAGAGCCTAATTTAGTTTAGCTGCAAGAGGCAAGTGGCCACTGGGACTATTCTGCTCCCATGTCTCTGCTGCTGGTAGATCTCTCCAGGAATCCCTGGCCTAAATTCTGACAAGGCAGTGCTTTTTTCTCTTTACCTTCCTCTGATTTTCTGAGCCGTCTTTTGCTGTTTGGTTGGATTGTATCCACTGCTATGTAGGTGCACCCTGGAGGGCTCCCGGCTATGCTTTGTTTCTCTGATTTAAATCTAGTTGATACGTTTCTTCTTTATGCTGAAAACAGTGGGGAGATCTGGTTTATCAATTACTGTTAATGTAATAGGTTGGCCCCTCCGATTGGGACCAGGATAAACTGGACCCCACTGCTCCTCTTTTCTCTTTGTTTGCTTGGTTAGACATTTAGTTGAGTACCGGTAATCTGAATAAATCTTCCAATCCTTGCACCAACTTTTGGACTTTCAGGTCATTCGTTTAATGCAAGAGGGCAGCCGAGCCTGGCCAGTCGGTAACAGTGGGATAAGGGCAGTGCCAAGGCTGCCACAGACTCAGAAATCATCTTAAATCGATGAAACTCAGACACCTGTAGCAATAAGCTTGGTTTTCTGATAGGAGAAACAACGCCAGCAGTATTCCTTAGAGATTTTGATATTTAAGGGAACAAGTTTCCCATTTGAGACTAGATTTCGTTTTCTTACATATGAAAAACATTTTGTTCATGATTTCTAATTAATTCAAAATTCTCAGCTTTGTAACAACTTGGTTGATTGACTTGGCATGCTGGACGCTAAAGAAAAAGAAAGAAAAATCCTACAGAACTTTGGACGTGAAGCATTTCTGCAACACAACGAGGAGTTCCCGCTTCTCTACCAGAGAGCTGCAGAGCGGACTGGACTCCTGGGGCCACAAGGCCTCTGGCCCTGATATTTCAACAAAGTATGAAACAAAACTGTGACCTGCCGTTCCACCACTAGGCCTCCAATCCTTAGGGCTTGAGGGGAGAAAGCATTCATTCATTTAACTAATATTTTTTGTGGACATACTGTTTGCCAGGTGAGGGGTGAGCACAGTGGTGGACAAAGACAGACAATAACCAAGTAACAAATAAATAGCAATTAAGGCTGCAGATTTTGGAATTAAACAGTTCTGGGTTCAAATGTTGGTTCTGCTACTTAAGAGCCATGTAGCCTCGGGCAAGATACTTATACTGATAGAGTCTATTTTCTCACCTGTAGAAGGGGAATTAAAAATGCCTACTTTCGTAGGCCTTGTAAGGATTAAAGGGAATATTATGCTCACATAGTGCTTAGCATACACTCCCCAACACAGATACTATTATTTTAAAAAATATTTTGAAACATTAGAGTGTGCATATATCATTGAAACACCCTTGTTAGGTCTTACCTTATAATACATTACTGAAAATTTTACATCAAATTGTCAGAAAACACAGAAAATAATAGGGTTTTTATCCAGATAGGTTTTTATCAATAGGTTGCTGTCAAGACAAGCCCTTGATAACTGGGGAGGGACAGGCAGCTGAGATCCTAGGATGGAGCAAAGATGGACAGATTAGGGACACAAGTCCATACATGCTGACCTGGAGCTGTTTCATCACGTTGCCTCTGGTGGGCTCTGTCCCATGGTTCATGTAGGGTTAAAGAACTCCTGTGCCCTGGTGTTTCTCAGCCAAAGCAGCTTCCAGCATCATTGCTTTCTCCCCCGGCTCCCCTTGGTTGCTCAACCGCCAAATATATATGATGCACTGAAAGAGGTTCACAGCGGGCAGCATCTCTGAATAAAACGCAATTTTGTGGGCCAGTGATCCATCTGGGAGTTTTTTGCATTTCCCTTTCTTCTCTTGCATATTCTCAGAAAAAGAAAAAGCAAGTCAAGTCAAAAACGGCTTCTTGATTCTAGTGGGCTCAACATCTGTTGTGTTTGTTCTGCAAGCTGGACTGGGAGGGAACGTGAGTGAGCATTTGCCTTGAAGTTTCAGTCTCTAGATCATGACCTGTTCATAATCAGATGAAAAGGGCATTGGTTTGTTGTAAAAAGAGTTGATGTTTAACGGGCCGCGACCGACGGGAGCACCTGGACCCGGCCTGGTTTCCTCCCACTGCAGCTTCCAGTGAGTGACCTGGTGGTGGCTGCTTTCAATGACTGTCAGAGGGACCTTGGCTGTGGTCCTTCCAGCAGTTTCTTCTGCTACTTCTTAATAACCACAACAACAAACAATAATAACAATAATAATAAATTAAAAGCTCTCCCCAAATCCCACTATACTTCCTCTGACCTCCTGAAACCAGCAGTCAACTGGGACCGTGTTGCTCTCTTATGCCAAGAGCTGCACAAACTCTGTTTGGATCATGGCACCTGATAATCGTGATAACCCCCATCGCCATTTTGCAGACGAGCTAACTGAGGCCTAGAGAGGTTAAGGACCTTGCCCAAGGTCACACCGCAAGGAGGAGGAGGCCTGGACTCGCTCTCCGGTGCTCTGGCCCAGACAGCGGCGCACAGGCCGCGGGGGTGTCCCGGCCCCCGTGGGGACGCTGCTCGACAGGCGTGGAGAACTGCAGGAGGACACAGGGCCAGATTTATGCTGGTCCAGGAGCAGTTCCCAGAGACCACCCCCTCCCAGCCGCTAAGCCATTTCCCCTCGCACAGTTCCTCCCCCTCTGCCCCGGCAGAACCTTTCTCAAAAGCACTTCTCTACTGTGACCCTCCACCCACTTTGGGGGGAGTCCTATCTCCTCCCTGCAGGAGCCGCCACCCACCCTCTTCTCCCAGCAGAACAGCTCCCCACATCAGGGTTCCTTCTTCCAGAGCAGGGCCTGGGGCAGGTGGGCGTGGCAGGGAGATAAGACCTCTGGGATCCTGCCCCAGCTCACCCCAACCAGGCCTGCAGACTTCAGGTGGGTGGAATGCAAGGGGAGTGATACTTGTGAATATTCTTCACAGGAATATTTCCCCTCCACAGCCAGGGATATTGTCTCACAGATGATCAGGACTCTAATAACAGGAATGTAATGGAGAAAAGAATCAATGTTAGATATTAGATTTCCCGAATAGAATTTCTACGTCCACAATGATTCTGAAAGCCAAGCTCTAAAGAGAGAGAAAAAGGTTTTCTAAATTGCAGGACCTGATCTGAAAACCATTGTGTGAATCTACAGGTCAGTGTCATCAAGGAATGAAGTATCCATGGCCTAGTGGAGTTGCAGGGAGAAGAGGAGTCATCCCCAAGACAGGGAGGGGCAGGGGTTTGTTTTCACTCAAGGTCCTCCAGCAAGGAGTGTGCAAACACGAAGGTGGGCAGCAAACTCTGGAGGCTGGAGTCCTTGGTACCCTGGGCCAGATGCTGGGAGGCACACAGGGCACAGTAAGGCTGGCTTCCCAGCGAACAAAGCCTGCACAGAGGTGCAGGACACAAAGCCAGACCGAGAAGGGCACTGGTGACAAATCGGACATGAGTGTTGACAATTCAAGGAGCATTTAAAATAAGTCACTAGCGAACTTGAAATCTCAGAAAGTCCTCCATCTTGTATATGAAAAAGACACAAAAACAAAACTTGAAAGAGGTTCCCTAGATTTGACAACAATCATAAAAATTTATGACATTACTAATAATGGGTTTAGAAGCTGAAAGTTTTCTAAACTAGCAATAACTATAATTATTAACTAATCATTTTAGTCTCTGATGATAGTGGAAAGAACAAATTTTCTGTCCAGTTTTGCTCAACAAGTAATATTATTAAAGCTGTTATATGTAGCAAAAAAATAAGTAAAAAAGTATTATAAGGAGTGTAAACAGTTAATTGATAAAATAATGTTTTTCTGGGAAAAAAAGAAAACCAAACAGAGCAGCACAAATGCGATTTCTTGCTCAGCAGTAAATGCTTTTCCTCCTCAGATTTTAATCATCATGTGCCAAAAGCCAAACAACACATACTTCATGTCCAGTCCAAAATACAAAAAAAAAAAAAAAAAAAAAAAAAAAAATGTGCATAAAGAGGTACAAGCTTTATTTAAAATAGGAAAAAACCCTGAGTTTCACAGTAGAGAACACTTAGGTGGGATATGACATTATCACAGTATTACGTAGCCATTAAAACTGGTGTTTCTGAAAAGTTTCTAATAACATTAAAAAATAGCTATGTCATAATGTTAGTTTAAAAAAAAATGCAGAGTATAAAATCGTACACTTTGTATGATTTCAGCTGCATTAAAACGTGTGTAAAATACAGCTGGAAGAAATAAAAGCTTTCATGCCTTGAATGGCCTGAGGACCCGGGGACACAGCCCACAACGCAGGGAGGGCCACACCAGAAGGCCTGGGGATGCTGTCCTCCAGTGCAGTGGCCACAGCATGGACCCAAAGCCGTCACCACCTGGTCTCTCCTTCATGTGAATATGGGTCACGGAATCACATGATTGGGAGGAAGCAGCCCCGGCCTGGCTCGGGGTCACTGGCCTTCCATTCCCGGACACAGAATGATTCTGACACCAGCTGTGACGCAACCTGAGGCTCACAGAAGCCCTGGGGACTGCCACTGGGGCTGGAGCCTCAGAGTCTGAGGCCTGAGGATGCACGAGGGGCGGGGCGGGACAGGGCGGGAGACAGTTCTGATGTTCCCATTAGTCACCCCGACTGCGGGAAAACACACACTCACAGCTGAATCAGCAGGATCAAGCCTCTCGGCCAGAAAAACAAGTTTTCGTGGCCAGAGAATTCCCTCATTTCCCCAACCCCAACACCCCACAACACACAAATATATGCACATGCATACACACAAACTTGCACACATGCACAATACACACATATACACGTGCACACACGCAATATACACGTATACACACATACACTCGTGACACATTCGCACACGTGCACACACACATCCATGCATGCCACATTTAATATCAGTACTTAACACAGCAGTATAAAGGCCCTCCACTGTGGTCAGGTCGCTTAACACTTACTCTGAATAGTTAATAAGTAAACTGTGCAATTTTGTCTAAATCTTTTCATCTTTTTGCTTCCAGCCCCCAAAGAGAGTGGTTGAAGCAAACCAGCTCTAAGGTCTCTTTTAGTTGTGACATTCTGTGATTTCAATGGGAAAATATGGTGTAGTCCACCAAGAGCCCCTGGAGTCCCTTCTCTGTGCCCCTGATGAGGAGCCCTGCAGGCTGCAGTCATAGCCTTGGGCACCTGGTGAGGCCACCCTCACCCAGCGTTAGCCCCAGAGAGTGACACGCTGTGGACAGCTCAGGACCCAGTGGACCCCGGCTGTAGGCATCTGTTGGGTTCCTTTCCTGTCCTTCCTCCCCGCACCCACATAGTCTTCTCTCTTGATTGAGAACTGAGCAGAGTCACGAGCCGGCAACCACCTGAGGCCCAGTGGTCTGGGAAGAGATTAGCAGCTGCCTATCCTGGGGCATTTCCCAGGGGTTCTTTTTTCCCAGTGAAGCTGGAATGGAGCTAACTGCCCCCTTAAAACCCCCTTCCAGGGGTGCCTCCCGGGCCCTCCCTCCAAGGCCAGAGTGATCACCAGGGACAGATGAGCACATCTCTGACCTGGGCCCACACCTGGAAGCTGCTGAGTTCTGGGACTCAGAGGTTTGGACATAGAAAGCTCTTGGACTGCAGCACATAATTTTTGGTTGCAGTGATAAAGTCTGATCTCACTCACCCTCTGGTTCCCACCAGAAGCACAGCTACAGTCTCTGCAAATAGCCTCTCAGAGCAAAATTCCTCAGGCAGCTGTGGGGTTGAGACCCGTGGCTGGCCTTAGTGAGCCCTCTATCAGTGCAGTGTCCCTGTCGCTAGCTTGGGGTTGGCACCCTATAGATGCCAAAACGTCTGGGAAGGATGGGAAGGATCTCATCGCTCCTCATCAACAGCGTGGCCTGACTGAGTCCTCAGGAATCCACAGTCCAGCGAAGACTACGGTGCCATCCCAGGAAAATAAATAACTGCAAGCTAGAAGAGAAAAGAAGCCAGACAAAACTCACATCTTTTCCCATGATAATCACTTCCATTTTATTTTTTTTTAAATAACAAATATCAAATTATTTCATAAAGCAATCTACCACTTTTTCTATCCCCCCTTTTGGGGGGCTCTGCTTTGCTGGGCTGCTCTAAACACAATGAGTAATCTTGTACATTAATCTGCAAGCTTTATTGTTATCTGAATATTTTTACTATCTTTTTACTTAAAAAAAAGTGCCAAAATGTACATAACAATAACAGAACTATTTTTAACTGCACAGATCAGTGCAATTAAATATATTCACACTGTTGTGCAACCATCGCCACCACCCATCTCCAGAACTTTTTTCATCTTGTAAAACTGAAAACATCCATTTACTTTTTTAATTTAGTGGGGTTTTTTTTTCCTTTCTTTTTTTTGGCGGCTGGCCAGTGTGGGGGATCCTTTTACTCGTAACTAAAGCCTTCTCCTCCCAAGCTCAGATCTCGACGGCCCTCTAGGTTTTACAGCCTTGCTGGCATGTAGCCGCTGTTTAAGCAGGAGCAGCCCTGCGGGCCCTTCACTTTGGAGTGCTGTCACCGGAGCCACACCATCAGGATTTAGTAGGGGAGGCGGAGCCTGCTACACACGGTGGGGCTCTGCTAGACAGCTTCAGCCTGACCAGAGTTCATGGTACAGAAGACCCCAAACTGCCCCGAGTTGCCCCCCACAGCAATTCCCAGGATGAGAACTGAGCTCAGCGATCCTTAAGCTCTTGACATTTGGGTTGTAATGATTCCTGAGTATAGCTACAATATTTTCCAGAGCCCTGGGGCCTCATAACCACATGAACGAGAACCTGTCCTGAGACTTGCAGAAAACAAACGTATGCACACTCTTGCAGTGCTTTGCATAAGTCCACCCAGCATCTTCCTGAGCTCCCTTCTTGGGGAGAACTGCTCCTCCCCAACATCAACCCAGGCCACTGGGACCAGACCACTGCTAGTAACTCTCTCGCCCACCATTGTGATCTGCACAGGGATAGCCATGTGACCCAAGCTCGTCCAATCAGAGGCCTCCTCTGGGATTCTACACGAAGATACTGCAAGAGGCAAACCCCTTCCTCTGGCTTTAGCTGCCTGCCACTCTGCCCTATGACAGCAAGCGCTCTAGCTGCCTGCCACTCTGCCCTATGACAGCAAGCGCTCTCTTTAGTAGGAGGCAATGAGGCCAATGCTCAGGAAGAGCTTGAGACAAGAAAAGGAGGATCCACTCTTTACGACAACCACGATTCTGATTTCAGTGCCATCCTTTCTAGGTGTATCCACCTATGTGCGGTTTTTGGTTTTATTCATTGACATTTCTTTTCTCATTATAAAAGTAAATCATGTTTGTTGTGGACGATTTGGGCATAACAAAAATAAACTGTATTCCTACCACCACAGGGAAAACCAGTGTTACTATTTTAGTATTGTTCCTTCCGGTCTTTTTTTCTTTGCCCATTTTATTAAGTACACTTGAGATTTTACTAAATGTAGGTTTTGTCACTATAGCTCGTCACGTGTGGTCCCAAGCAGGTCACACCTAGAGTTTCTACTGATGGCTGGGGCAAGTGTACTTTATATTAAAGGGCAGGTAGAGAGGTATCTTTTGCCGTAGGTTTTCTCTTGTTCCTGGTACCATCACCTTCCCTCTTGCATAGAAACAGCAAAGCTTCCTCTGCTCCCCACGCCAAGACTAAAAGATCCCATTTGGTGTTTCAGTTCACCCAAGGAAAATGGAACAGGACTTTTTCTTTAAAATGAGAACAAATGTGAAAATCATCTGGGTGTTTTTTACTTTGCCACACCATTCCCAGTTTTAGTAATAATTAAACACCTAAATAACTGGGTTGTTTTCCCACTCTTGGGACTGTAGGTTTAATGACTTCCTGGATTTCTGATTCCCCCTATGTGGAGTGATGCCAGTGAAAACCCAACAGGAAAAGAACTGCTTCTGAATTAAATACCAACGACATTAATGCAACAAGCAACAGTTTATTTATAAAAAAGGAAGGAAATGAAAAAGAAAACTTAACTTTTTAATGACATTTTTAAGATTAAGTAAAAATACCAGTATTAATATATATGTATGTACATAGTGCATGTAGATATATACATATGATATAACATTAACATACATGCTTCTCAGGACAGAAGAATTAGGACATGTTCCCTCATATCAATTTAAAACTCTATCACGATTTAAAATCACGGCAAGAAAACTTGCTTCCTTTATGTTCTGTCTTTCAGACTTCAAGTACAGGAAGTTATCAAACCAGGATCTAAATGTGGAAACCATCTGCTATGCACCAATGACAATGGACTGACACAAATTATGAGTTGGGGGGTCTTCTGAATTCTTACACAGGTCTCCGTCACCCTACAACTGTGTCAACTTTCTACCTGAGATGAGAGGAAATGATGAAGTGCGACAGTTTGTAGGTTTCACATTGATGGTTCGACAAAAGCAAACTGAAAATTGTCTTTTTACAGCAACAACACTAGCCATAAAATCACCCTGAAGGAGGATCCCTTTCTCCCCTCTCCTTGCCAAAGGAAACACAGAAACTGCTGGACAAAAAAGAAAAAAAACAAACAAACCCAAAAAAAACTCAGGGTGAAGCACCTCTGGCGATGGTCAGCATACAGCAAGGGACAGAGAGGTAGCATTTCCTTGATGACAGCTCCTGGCTGACTCAGATGATTTCAAACACACCCTCTTCTGCAAAAGGCACTCACATAATGTCTGTTTACAAATCATATAGTAGGATTCCATACATAGGAGATTTTCCTACAAATATAAAAGAGATAAGCTGAGGAGATGGTGTAACAAACAAAGAGTATAAGAAATACACATTTTGGACAAATGTGCACTTCTTTTTTTAAAGGATAATCAATAGAGTGGTTAAAAAAATCTTCATTGAAAAGTGAGCAATTCCAGTAAAATCATCAGTAAGAAGCAAGTTACTGGAGGACAAGAGATGGAGTCCAAAACACTGAGAAGAGGGACACTAGCTTTTTAAATGGCCAAAGCAGAGGATGTGGTCTGCTCTTCCACTGGGCGGACTGTGCGGGAGGGAGGGAGGTAGTGGCAGAGAGGCAGGTGCAGCAGGGGAGGGGGACGTCCTTTCGGATGTGGGCGGACGGAGGAATGCTGGGGTCTCCAATGGGAAAGATGGGCTGTGGCCCCCTTGCTTCTGCAATCCTAAGAGACCCTGCCCAAGCCAGAGGCTGCCCTCGCCCTCACCGGGACACCACGGAGCTGATGGAATTATAAGACGTGCCACTGTTGCAGCTGGAGGCATAGGCTTCCTGGCCGTTGCCATCGAGGTTGATTTTGAACACAGAGGATGCCTTCAGTAAAAAGTCCGCCGCATCCCGGCGACCCAGCTCCCTCAGCTTGGTCATGAGGAGGCCAACTGTGCTCTCAGGGCAGGAGGTCCATTCCCGCAGCAGGGCGTGGACGGGGCTGGGGAGGAAATCCCTGGGAGCCCCGTTATTGGTATTGTACTTTGCCACGAGGTCAGGGAGGCCCAAGTTCATGGCGAGAAGGCACCAGTCCTTCCCCATGGGGTCGGGTGGGTCCAGCAGGCGACTCAGTTTCCTCCGGGTCAGGAGGTTTAGATCTGATGCGTGGATGTCCATGCCGAGGCTGGCCTGCGAGTAGACGTCATGACACCCGAAGCATGTGATGCTACTGAAGCTCTCCTTGTACCCCCCCATGGTGTTTGTTAGGGAGCTTTCCTTCAGGGTCTGAGCCCGGAAGAAATCCCGTGGCTGGTAGATCATGACTGGCTCATGGTGCTCCCGCAGCTGCTGGGGGCTCAGGTAATGCTTCACCGTCAAAAGCCCAGGCAGCGTGGTGGCCATGACATTCTCGATGGTACTGCACACCGAGTCCAGCAGCAGGCAGCACTTGATCTTCTCTGTTTCCAGACCCCGGACCTGGACCTCGATGCCCTGGCCATGGTTGACCAGGAGCACCAGCAGCTCGGCCCCACGATTGGCAATCTTGCAACCATTCACCCACAGGCGGATGTCTGCATCCCCCTCGGCACTCTGCTGGTGGATCCACCGGCACAGGTTCACCTGCACCTTGTGGAAGATGCCACACGGGAAGGGGGTGAGGTGCTCGACAGGGACGATGCGCACACCGCCGTACACCATCACCTCATCCTCCTCATCGGTCCAGGAGCGGTGCAGGTTGTCGGTCTTGATCAGGGCAGGGACGTCCACCATCGTGCCACTGCTCAGATCCCGGGCACAGATGTCCATGGCATCCAGGATCTGCAGCAGCTCTTCCACATCGCTGTCAGGCACCAGGCGCTGGATGTCCTCCACAGTGTAGCGGCCCCGGTAATGGTGCAGGGCCCGGGGAGTCTCCACGGAGAGCAGCTTCCCCAGGACATTGGTGCAAAGCCAGCGGGGGTCCAGGAGCAGCACGTCCTGCACCGTTTCGCTCTGCATGATGTTGATCTGCCAGAGGGGACAAGAGAAGGTCACGTGGAGAGACAGAGCCCTGGCCAGGGCACCAGCCCCTCAGAGCACAAAAGGGCCTGATCCCAGTGATACAAAGTCTGAGCGGGGGTTCTAAGAATGATCCAGGCCATTCATATGGATGGATCTCAAAAAAGCAACACTGAGCCAAGAAAATGGCTTGGGAATGTCAGAAGAGAGATTCTGAAAAACTACCTTTGACTCTTCAAAAAGGTCAACATAATGAAAGATTAAAAAAAAAAAAGAGTGATGGCAACTAATGCAATGAGCGACTTTGGACTGGATTCCGAATCCCGAAATAAATACATAAATAAAAACAGCTATGCAAGAAATTGTTAGGAGGAGCCAAGGGAATACCCCTCTGCTTGGAAGCAGGCAAGAAGCAGAGCACGCCCGAGGTCCTAGGCAGGAGCAGAGGGCAGCATCCCCTGCCTGGAAGCAAGCAAGGAGGATGCCAAAAACACCATTACCAGGCAGGTGGCCCAGCAAATCCACCACCACAGCCACAGCAGTAGCCACAGCCACTGTGCAGGAGGCCCAACAGACACTTGACTGCACCGACACAAGGAGAGTCACCAGTGGAGACTGGAGAAAAAAGAGGACGTCTCTCTCCTCAAAGACAACTCCAGAGTAACAGAAGAAGCAATTGCTCTACCGGACAACCAGACATCAATGCAGAGATACTAGAAATATGAAAATCCGAGAAAATATGAAACCGCCAAAAATGACAGTAATTCTCAAATACCAGATCCTACAGAGCAGGAAACCCTTGAAATGAGTAAAAAGAAAATCTGAGCAACAACGTTAAGGAAACTCACTGAGATACAAGAAGACTCAGACAATATAATGAAACAAGAAAAAAAAAACCCAGGATATGAAGGAAGAAATTTACAAAGAGATTAATACCTTATAAAAGAATGTAGCAGAACTCACGAAACAGAAAGATTCATTCACCAACATAAAAAACACATCTGAGAGCTTAGGCAGCAGGTTAGAAAAAGCAGAAGAATTTCTGATCTTGAGGACAGTCTTTCAGAAATAACACAGCGGACCAAAAAAGGAAAAAATAATTTCAAAAAAATGAAGAAAATCTAAGAGAGCTAGCACAAGCATTGGAATCATGGGTGTTCCAGAAGGGAAGGAGAGAGGAAAAGGTATGGAAAACCTATTCAACAAAATAATCATGGAAAACTTCCCAGGAGGCTCCAAGATTCCCAAACAGATTCAATCCAAAAAGATCCTCTCCAAGACACATTACAGTCAAATAGGCAAACTCAAAGACAGAGAATCTTAAAGGAAGCAAGAGAAAAGCACCAAGTCACCTCTAAGGGAGCCCCTATCAGACTAACAGCAGACTTCTCAACAGAAACTCCACAGGCCAGAAGGAAATGGGATGATAGATTCAAAATACTAAAAGAAAAAAACTGCCAGCCAAGAATACTGTAACCAGCAAGGCTATCCTTCAGAAATGAGGAGAAAATAGTGTATTTTCCAAGCAAAATCTGTGGGAGTTCACCACCACACGACCAGCCCTCCAAGAAATCCTCAAGGAAGTCCTGCATCTGGAATCTGAAAAACGACGTCACTACCATGAAAACACAAGAAAGAACAAAACCCACTGGTAGAGCAAAAATGCAAATGAGAAAGAGAAAGAAACTAAGTCTCACCATCACAAGAAACATAATGAAAATATAATAACACCCCTGCTTTATTTCTGATTTTAGTAATTTCAGTCTTCTCTCCTTTTTCTTGGTAGATCTACATAAAGGTTTGCAAATTTTGTGGATCTTTTTAAGGAATCAACTTTTGGTTTTGTTGCTTTTTCCTATTGTTTCTTAATTCCCTATTTCATATATTTCTGTTGTAATCTTTGTTGTTTTCTACTTATATTTGCTTTTGGTTTAGTTTGCTCTTCTTTTTCTATTTTCTTAAGGTAGAAATTCACATTACTGATTTGAGATTTTTATTTATACTTGTTATTAAATAGGTGTTTACAAGTAAAAATTTTCCTCTAAACACTGCATGAGCCCTACATCCTATAAATGTTGATAGGCTGTGCTTTGATTTTTACCTCAAAGTCCTCTCTAATTTCCCTGTGATTTTTCTTTTTACCTATTGTTTATTTAGGAGAATGTTGTTTAATTTCCACACATTTGTGAATTTTCTAAATTTCCTTCTGTTGCTGTGGTCAGAGACCATATTTTTTTATGATCTTAGTCTTTATAAATGTATTAAGACTTGTTTTGTGGCCATAAATAAAAGAGAAAAAAAGGAATTATTGGGACAAGTAGCAAGCCCGTGTACGGGACCACATATTCTATATGTAGGACATAGTGCTATATCACTGCTGGTTCTGGCATGTGATCACCAATTATATTGGGTATGTGGGAGAATATCTTTCTCCTTAGGATAAATTATTTAGGGGTGAAATTCATGATGTCTGCCCAATAAATACATGGAGAAATGGAAGAGGGAGGAATGAAGCAAATGCCACAAAATGTAAACAATTGGTGGTTTAGGTGCACAGCCTGTGGGGGTTCATGGTACTATTTTTGCAACTTCTCTGAAGGCTTGATATTTAAAAAAAAAAAAAATTCAGAAGTTCAGAAGGTTGTATTATTACACCATCATGGGAATTTTTAACACGCATCCATAAAAAAGGTCTGGAAAGATACGCCACCAGGATTACAGCTGGCCCTGGAGCAGGGGAGAGAGGGGTGAGAGCAGAGACAAAGACCAGAGGGGACGTGAGCTCTATCAGTCATGGTAATTTCTCCAACAAAGAAAAAGTTGAAAACAAATATGACAAAAACCAGGTAGCTTTTCCCGTTATGGAACCTCTTCCCTCCCTGTTCTGGCTGGTTCTATGAATAATGGCGATCCAAGCTGCCTGCTTCCTCACACGGGGGCTCAGACTCCACCTGTCTGGCGTCATCCTTTAGACGCCCACTGCATAGCATTCTGTTCACAGTTAGCCTTAGACTGAAAATTCCTGGAGGGCAGAGCCAGTTTCTACTTAGTTCTTGATGTGGCACTTGGTGGAACACCATTTGCCACGTAGTCCTAGATGCTAACTCCTCAGGGTCATGAAAGACAAAGACTGAAAAACTGTCCCATAGTGGAGGGCACTAAAGAGACCAAGACAACTAACTAAATGCAGTGTGGGATCCTGGACAGAAAACAGACATTAGAAGGACAACTGGTAAAACTTTAATTAGGAGGCAGTAACAGTACGTACTGCAGGAGGGGCTGGAGCCAGTGGAGGAGTCGGGAGACACAGGATTTAAATTTTCCTTCTTTTCTCCTGTCCTTCTTATTAAAGTGTCCAGGGCAACAAGGGATGTGATAAATAAAGTGGATTGTATGCTATGATCTGGAAAGTTCTAGTCAAATATTAGATGGCAAAAAAATACTATGCCAAAGGGGTGAGTTTATTATCATGGTTAAAACATTTTCTTTTTTACATCCAGCAGTATCTTATCATCTAAGCTCGGATCCATCACCTGTCCCCTTTCTTGGATTCAATCACTTTAAAATATTGCTGGAGGAGTCAGCAGATTCACTGGTTATGTAAATGGCAGTGTAAAGGCTGACAAAATCACTGTTTGAGGCTCTGGTATTCGAGGTCACTGGTTTCTGGATTGAATTTTAGTTTCAAGAATAGGTGATTCTCACAAACTTAGCCACAGTGTCAGATGTAGCACCTAAGACTGGAGAGGGCAAACTTCTGGTTTGGAATATTCCCAGAACTGCTTCTAGTTTTTAATATTCAGAACTGCTCTTCCTGACCCAGTCTAGCTTACCCTGGTCTCCTGATTACACAGGATGGAGTAACGTGAGGGGTATGTCCCCTTTCTGGGGACAGTCATATGATGTAATTAGAACAGTGTTTCCAAACTGCAGCCCAGTGCTGAATGTAACACAACCAAGAGCAGGTTAACATTTCTGGTCAATCCTGACAGGCATCGCTTGCTGGTGGGGGTTAATGTGTACCTCGAATCATGGTCACTCTGGGTGTCTGTGCACTATTTCTCTGTCTTAGTGTCTCCAGACATTGTCTCTATGAGAACACCTTACTGCCTTTCCTCAACTGTTTGTGAACCCAACAGTCTGTCTGCAGCTGGCAACTCCACCCACCATGCCGAGCAGCCATGCTGAAGGCTGCCAGGTGCAGCAGGTAAGTACCAGGTGCCCAAGGGGCAGTGAGGAGGAGAGACCTGCTCACCCAGGGCAGCAGACACCGTGCTCCCAACTAAAAGAATCTGGAAAATAAGAACACAACATAACAACAAAACATAACAGCTCCCCAGGTGAGGGGACGAGAGCAGAGAACTGCAAGGCAGAGGCTCACTCGAGTCTGCGTGTCTACAAGTATTACAGGTACCTGGGCAGTTTCACTCTGCCTCCCCAGGCTCACACCACCTCCAGGAGCTGGGATTTGGAACAGAAATGAGTCCCTAGAGCCTCTTGCAGCCCCTGCCTGGGCTCCCCTCACCTCGCCTGCGCTGTGCAGCTGCTGGGCCATGCGCCTGACGTCCTCCTCGCTGGCCAGGGGGTTCAGCTGGTCCTGCACGTCACACACAAACTGCTGCAGCGACATCAGCTGGTTGGGCCCATTGAGCTTCCTCCAGGATGGCAGCGTGGAGATGATTTTCTCACACAGGTGAGTCATCGGAGGGCAGACCTAGAACATGCAGGGCAGGGCAGGGTGACCAACGTGCAGCTGGGGACACTTGGAGCAGGAGCCGACAGACAGTGCCATTCACTCTCGCCTGTGGCACGTTCACTCTCGCACGTGGCATGTTCATTCTCACATGTGGCACGTAATTCCACGAATGAGTTAGTGCTTCTTTCGTTGCGTACGGGGCAGTTATTTATCGCTACCCTTAAGCAGAGTCTATTTATCAAATATAAAGTTTGTAGAGCTTTTAATTCTATTGGTTATGTTAAATGGATGGCGAGTCTTCACAAGCACGTTTCTGGAATTGGGGACGCAATCACTCAGTGAGCTGATGCTCAGCTCCTGCTGTTTCACCTGCCCTCCGTCTCTGTCTCTCTCTCTCTCTCTCTCTCACTTTGCAATCTCTACCTCACTCACTCCAACCTCACCCGTAAGTAACTGTTTCAGTAGACAATGGACACTTTATGAACAACTACAGTGGATATTACCGGTAAGTTAGGTATTCATCGGGAAACACTGTTGCTGAAATATTATTTCAAATTAGACCAATTCTTGGTAAATTGCTTGAAATGGGTTGCAACCTTTTAGGTCAGTTACATAGATCACTCTGTCTTACAGACTCATCATCAACACACCTCCCTAATTAGAAACCACACAAGCCACATATTGCACTGCATCATTAGGCTTTCCCCTCCCAAATCCTATCTTTTGTGTCAGCTAGATTCCCCTCCCTTCCAAAAGACAAAATTCCTAGATAAAGGCAGTTGATTTGGCAGGCTCCACGTGCCTGTCCTCAGGAATTGGGGACGGGAGGGGCTCTGAAGCAGCCTAATTCAAGGACCTTCAAGGACTCCCTCCTGCCTAGGGATGTGGCTCTAATGCAAACCTGGTGGGGAAGCGCTGGCCTTTCACAGACTGCTGTCTGTCCCCAGATCACTGCCCACTAGTTTCTGTGCCCAAATTCCTCTGAGGACTCCCCAGACTGCTCTTTATCTACTGACTACGCCATAGTGGGACCCCAATACGAAAGCAAGGACAGCTGGTGCACAAGGGCTGGGTTTTCGTGAGAGAGCAGAGGGTTTCCTAAGAATTCCAAAAGAACACCAGGAACTGGAGCCTGGTGCAAGTGCTGCAGGCTACCACTAGCCACGCAGGAGGACGGGGTGGGGTGCACAGGACGGGACACAACTCAGGCTTGGGCAGTGGGAACATTGCTGCGAGCATTGTAGCATTTTCCCATGGGTATTTTGCCCTTTTCTTACCAATTTTGGTGAGCTTTTTGAATATTATAAATAGTAACCCTTTACCTGCCAAATGCATTCAGAATATTTTTTTCTATTGTATTTTGCCTTTTAACTTTGTGAAATGTCTTTGAAAATAAAAAATATGTAAAATTTATGTTGTCAAATAGGCATATTTTCTTTGAAAAGTTCTAGGGTTCATCCTCTTGGTTTACAAAGGTTTCCTCAGGCTCAAGTTCTTTTCCTAAATCTCCCTTCAAGATATTTTAGTTTTACATTTAAAAGCTTTTAATCCATTGATTTTGGGGCCATGTTGTGAATAGAAACCCAACCTTACTTACATCCAGGCAAACAGCCAGATGTGCCAGCATCGTATTTCAAATAAACGTTTTTCCTATTCATTTGAAATAACATCTTCATTTTCTATTAAATTTCTATAGATACTGTGATTTACTTCCACACTCTCTAAGCTGTTCTTATTTAATAGTATTGATTATAAAGACCTTAAAATGTCTTATTTATTGTTCCACTGAAATTTTAACATAAAAACCCAATCCCTTTCAGATGCTAACTGGAATTGTATCAATTTATGTAACTTGAGAAAATAAAACTTTGAGTCACATCCTACTGTCCAAGAATGCAATCTCATTATACCTCCACATTATTTTATGTCCTCCAATAAATTTTGTTAGTGACTATTTTTCTAGTTTTTGGAATTTTAAAAATATTTCATTATAAGTCACGTTTGAAGTTCTTCTGTAATTTGTAAGAAGTCGTCATATTTTTAAACAAACAATTACAGCTGCAGGACTCTCATACAATCTGAGTGGTCCACCTTTGCCCATAACCACTCTTCGTCTCCTGCATCTCCTTCTTTCTCTGTCCTTTCTTCCTCATCCCAGAGCAATAAGATAAAACCATCTTCATGCAACCACCTCGTCCTGGGTCCTACCATGAAGCACTTCCTGAAACCCACACCAAACAAGAGGCCCAAGCCCTCCCCAGGGTATGCTTACCGACACGATCTGGCTCCGTATTTCTTGCAGGTGATTTCGAAGTACCTTTATGTCCTTAGACCCAGAAGCTCCAGCATCCAGAACAAACAGCTTATCTGAAATGTGGAGATCATTCCCAAACCTGTGGAAGAGCAGCAGCCTACTCAGCAGTGGGTCAACCTCACCAGGTCTTTCCAGGCAGGGCCAGGCTCCTGCTGGCCCCAGAGGCTGGTAGGAGGCACGGAAGGTTCTGGTGACCTTGAAACGGCCCCTCCATCCCTGCAGTTTGGAGGACTCTGCCTCATCACACTGAGTGCAGAGACTTGGGAAACTGGCATGTGCTCCAAGTCATCCTGACAGGAGCCCTGGGTTTTACAAAGCAGGAGGAACACAGCAGGAAAAGGTGTCAGCTTCTCCTGCTGCGGGAAAGGTGAGGCCTGATGCTCTCAGCTTACAAGTTAGAAGAGATGCTGCTGAAAGTGCAGGGACTAGGAGTCGAGGTGGCACAACGGAGTTACACCACTCACTGACAAATCTCTCTCATATCAAGAAGGCAACAGATAAGTGTCTTAAGTTGATAACTCAAAATTCCAGTTACTAGAATATTATACAGACCGTAGCTTCAAACTTTTTGGTAAACTTTAAGTAAAAATACATATTTTATACTGTGACTCTGTGCACAGCCATATTTATAAGTGAACAAGAGTTTTACAAAGTAACTCTGGACATGAAATGTACCCTCACCTACTCTGCTCTGTTCTATTCCATCCCACCTTATCCCATTTTAAAAGCATTGCTCCTGATGTCTTACGTGAACTTCACGACCCACTAGTGGGTTGCCACTTATATTTTGAGAAGGACTGATTAGTGTTATGGTGGCAGTCAGGAGAAGAACTGAAAGCTAAGTGACTAAGAGGAGTTCCCTGTGGGTGGTGGCGCTGGGAACCGAGGAAAGCAGTGGGAGCACTGTGCTTCCCAGCAGGTGTCCTCACTGCTGTGTGACTTGTTGTTCTGTTATCACTGCTTTGATAGAAATGAAAAGTATAACAGAAAGTTAACCAAGGAGGGAAGGCCTCTGGTTCCTTTCTCCGGTTCACAAGACTTCTGTTGTCTTTCCCACATCCCTGATTCAGTCCCCTGCAGTAGGAGGCTTCCCATGCTGGAGACCCAGAGGCCACCCCTCACCTGTTCCTGATCTCTTTCATCAATGACGTGTCTTTGTCATATCCAAATTCGCCTCCAGCTGGACGAGGAACATTCATGATGTCAGCATGGGTGGCCACCAGGACAACTTGGAGCGGGTTCTTCAGCTTGCCACCAAAGGCTGGGGGCAGAGAGTGAACCGTTTCAGGAGGTGGGCCCTCCTACCTGGCTGACTCTCCTGCACAGGTGAGGGGGTGCGTTGCCCTGCTGTCTCCCCAGGTGGATGTGCAAACTGCCCACAGACTTGAGGGCCCCATACCTGCTGTGCAGTGACCTTGAGGAGGTGGCTTCAGGCCCAGCCAACAATAGGATGACCCTAATTCCTGGGGGCAAGGGAGGCTGCTTAGGAGTGGACCTGGACTGACCCCAGAAAAGGCAGCTTCTCAGGTGTTCCTCAAAGTAGCCCCTGCCTGCATGTGCAGGAACATTTAACCTCTGGCCGGGGGGACGCCCTTTATGAGACTGAAGGAAGCCCTCAGAATGCAGCAACACCACAGAGAGGCTCAGAGAGAGACTGCCTGCAACTCACACACTCACAGAGCCTCTCCCTTATGGGAGTCTTAATAGAAAAAAAAAAAAAAAAGAATGAGAAAGAAATAGGCAAAAATGGAAGTCCCCTGAGGGGGATTAAGCACAATCTCTTCTATCATTGCATGCTTTTCTGGAAAAAAAAAAAATTAACTGCTGAGTACTGTATTCATCCCTGAAGGCTGCTTCTCTTGCAGCAAGGAAAGAACAAAAGTAGTTTATTCCCTGTTCTCCTCTCCCCTGGGAATGAAGTTAAGATAATGCATTCAGTCAATGCGGCCCCTCTTCCTTAGTTCTTGATGGAACTACAGAATGGGGAAAAGCTCATTCTGTTGATTTTAGGAAAGGTGCAGGAGCTGTCTAGGGAAGAATTCCACTTTGCACCCAAGAACTACACCCATGGCTCTAAAGTATAGGAGGAAAGTGAGAACTGGCTCTCAAGGAGTTGCTCGGAATGCGGCCTTTGAGGCGGGGTTTTATGTGATCATGAAACAAAATCTCCCTGCAGAACACAATGAAGGGCTGAGCCCAGAAAAGCATTCCAGAGGGGAAGTCTCCTAGCAGGAAGGAGAAAGGAAGGAGCCACGGCTGTCAGCACAAGCCATGGGATCTGCGCATGGCCAGGACGAGGCACAGCAGCAGCTGCAGCAGAGACACTCGCTCACCCACGGGAGGCTCAGCATACCTATGGGTTCTTCAACTGCAACAAGAGACTTCAGGAAACTGAGCCAGAAAATCACTTGGTTCAGCTGGATCTCATAGGGTTCTTCTAGACTAAAAACAATGACGTGGATAGATGTGGGATCATTTGCAGCAAAATAATCATAACAGCAGAAGTAGACGGGGTTTCCAGAGAACTCCCACACGCTGAAATCACCAACTCCTACACAAAAATTAAAATAAAGATTATTATCCTGAAACCCCACCACCAAATTTTAATCATAATGATTCTTAGCACACTCGGGATTCCAGTGATAGCCACGGCTTTCATCTGTATATGTTTTCATCTGTATATGTGAACATCTACTTAAGTACAGACAGACTGACATGTGTAATGTTCACATATCTATACCATGTATACCTATGTCTGTCTCTACTTACATCTCTACCCGCCTACCTCTTTTCCTAAATACCTTCATTATCACATGTATATCCATATCATGTCTGCGTGTAATACCCTGGAGTGGTACACACGCACACGCACACACATATGTGTATGTACCTAAATGCATACATGGCAAAGTGTATGCACATGCACGTGTGTGTGTGTACATACATACTTTTTCTTTTTTTGTCCTCAAATATTGATACATAAAAAAAAATCTGAGAGAACCACCTGCGGAAAGAATGAAGATCTCTCATATCAGATTACACAAAAGCACAAACACTACATCCACAATAACACAGTTTTACACACATGCATCCTTAATGCAAACATTCCTCCTTTACTTGCAGACTTTACTCCTGACAAGGAAGGACTCAGAGAGCAAAGCGCCTGCTTTGGGTTCCTGATCTCCAAACTCAATGTGCCGGACAGCATTAAATGAGAAAACATATGTGAAAAGCTTGAGTCCTGAAGTGAGTCCTGAAATTCATTGTGAAACGTGACGGGGAATAGGATGTGGAATGTAAATGTGACTACGAAGTGTAACATCAACTTTGATTACACAGTGACTAAATTCACCCTCCACAGGTGAGTGAGGGACCTGTCCAGGCTGCTCAGGAGTGAGCACACTGCTGTGCACAAGTGGGAGATGGCACAGTTGATTAGCATCCTCCTTTCTGCATAAGGACGATGTGGGGGAACCTGTAGAAGGTGGGGTCCCTCAGGCTATGGAAGGGTCAAGCAGGAGTCAAAGGTGGTATGTGGCTGGGTGGGGGCACCTGGATTCCCACACTGGAGCTGTGGGTGGGGCTGGTTTTCCCAGAAGTGTCTGTAGGTGAGATTCTGACCTGGAGTGTCCATAGTACCCAGAACCTCCCAGTTACTGTCCAGACACATGAACCTGAGATGCACCCCACATTGCCACATCCTGCCAGGACAGTGGACACCCACCCATGGCCTCTGGGGCGGCCTGGCAGAGCTACTTACATTGTAAGATTTGAAGGCTCCCTTCCCCTAATTTTTCCCTCAGTGCTTATCCTAGTATAATCAAGAGTCATTCTTTGAGATCTAAAGGGCTTTTCTATAGCCCCCTTTTGGAGCACAGGGAGGGGAGTACCACCCTTTAAGTCTGGCAGCTCAAGCTTACTGTGGAATCTTCTAGAACACAGAAATAGGCCTTTGAGCACTGGGGACAGACCTGGGGATGGGAGGGGGACTATGGAAGTGTGGGAGGAGGGCAGGACAGTGGGGGCACCGAGGATGAGCTGCTCCTCTCGGTGCCACCAGGGCCAGCTCTGCTCTGGGGAGCTTGGAGACAATGCAACTTTTAACAGAGCAAGACACACGTGGACTTTCATTCCATTCACTAGGACCAGTGTTCTCAAGGTGGGGTCCCTGGACCAGCAGCATCAGCGTCACCTGGGAACTCCTCACTACTGACTCGGAAGCTTTGGGGGGCAGGGCAGGCTGTGTTTTTACAGCTTCCGGGTGATTCTCATCCATGGTTTGTGACCTATAAGAACCACTGCTTTAGGTAATAACCGTGGAGTATTCTATTTCTCACTGGGTTTAGGATCCAAAGGGCATACATGAAGATGATCTCAACTGCCATTTTCTGAGGGCCTCTGCTGTGACAGACACTGCCTCATCCCTTTAACACGCACCGGCTCCTAACATGCTCACAACATCTTTATGAGGTTGTATTATTTGCCTATTTCACATGCAAAAATGGAGTCTGAGAAATTAAGCAGGTGGTCATAGGGCACGCAGCTAGTTAGGAGCACTTGCAGGACCAGAATCTAGTATTTAACTCCCAAACAGGTGCTTTGATCCACTGCTCTAAACTGCCTCTGGGCAAGTCGGGGTCTCCTGTGTAAGTGACCTGGGAGCAGCTGAGATCCTGCGCACAGGATGCAGTGGTTTGCTGGATGAAGTAAGTCTTCCCTGCGGAGACTTAAAGCTTCGCTCCCTCAGAAATGAGCAAAGAGCACCCCTAAAATTTTGCCTATGGAAAAAAATTGCCTTTGCCCGTATCAGCATTATCCATGACCCCTAGACGTATTTTAAAATAATCCTTCTCATTCTTGGGCACATTAAACTGACACTTGTGGATTGTGTTTTATGAGATTTTGCATCTAAGTCAGGGTGCAGTTCTACTTTTACATAGCTATTAATTTACTTAGTCATTAATTAAGCACCTACTGTGTACCAGGTGCTTTGCTCAGAGCTGGAGTTACCCTAGTGTTTAGTTTTATCTTTAGGGTGTATTCTGGTCACGTTTCCATCCGACATCACTCCCAAGATCAGTCCGTGCTGTATTTTCTCCTGCACGTGACAGACACCGTTTGGGACAGGCTCCCTTCGGGGAATAACTCACAGCGCTGTCAACGGGAGGGAGCCCCGGGTGGGGCAGGAGCGCGTACCGTTCAAGTAGGCGTTCTGGATATCGATGGCCTTGGTGGACTGGTCATCGGCCGAGCAGTGTGCATGGTGGGGCGGGGCCACGAACACCTCCAGCACCCCCTTGGTGAGGCCAGGCTCGAACATCATGCTGCGGCTCCTCACGCTCACGTTCTCGCAGCCCGGGTACAGGTTGTGGATGCTCACGGAGACTGCAGGCCGGAGAGGCAGGCTGTGAGAGCCAGTGTGTGCGGCAGCGCCCCGGCCCCGCCCGTGCCCACCTGTGCCCGCTCGTGCCCACCTGTGCCCTCCCGTGCCCACCTGTGCTCGCCCGTGCCCACCTGTGCCCACTCGTGCCCACCTGTGCTCGCCCGTGCCCACCTGTGCCTGCCGGCCACACGGGCTGGGCAGTGCAGGGGCCTCGAGAGTGCAGCGCCCACTTCTCCTGTTCGCTCCACCCCACCTCCATCCCTTTCCTCCCTGCTCTGTGCCACCCAGGCCTGCTTGTCATCTGGTTCTGCTCAGGGCCCACGGGAGGCACTGGGGAGGGTGCGAGGAGAAAAGCTTGGGGCACTTCCTCCCCGCTCCCATCCTGCAGCTCTAGGACCCCAGCTCCTGCTGAGCAGCATCACCCCCAGAGCTCCGACATTCTCAGCGATGTCAGAGATCTGCCTCTGTCTTCTCAGTCCCCGGGGGGTGACAGCACCTCTGTTGCCAGCCTCTGGGAGCTTCGCTTCTGTGCTCCTTGGAGTTATGCCAGGACTCTGTCCTTAATTAAAGTCTCGTGGGTGTATCCTCCACCAGGACCCCGACTGACACACAAGCACCAGTCCCGTGCATGACATTATTTTAGGTTGAATGCAGAGTGAATTTAAGCAGTAAATAACACTGAGTCACACAGCAAGAAAGTTGTCAATTTTCAGAATTCCCTGGAAGGCCTTTCACCTGTTCTAGCAGCAAGTCTCAGTTTGCTGGATTCCAAATTTAGGATCTCTTTAGTAACTGCTAATCTTACCCCTTAAGACAGTGGGAGTGGGTGACAGCACAGAGCCAGATTTGAATCTCTTCATTTTCTGTCCACTGCATTTATTTTATTTATGGTAGTGACACTGGTTTTCCATTCACAGTAAGGAGAGCAACTACTTCATTTTCAAGTCAATGTATTTTTAGTAAACTAAAAAACTGACTGTCAGTTTAAAGAAAATATAATGTGACGGTGGAACCTGGGTCCCCGGGGTGTGGGAATGATGCCTGTGCTTCCCCAGAATGGCGTCCTGGGCTTCCTCCTGTCCCATGTGCCTGCGGGACCCCGTGTCTCCCTGACAGCCTATGGAGGCAGAAGCCTTCTGCAGCCTCAGGGCTGTGACTCAGGCAAACGCGGAGCCTGTGTCCCTCTAAATGGGCTGCTGCCATCCTCCCCACTAACAATGCCAGGCAGGAAGCCGAGTCCAGTGTGGCCAAAGCTTCCAGTTTTCCACAAGAAGCCAAAAATATCCACGCTGTTAGGTGAGATCTCATCACTTTTTAATGCAGGCAGCTACTCAGTTTTCTCTTCCCCTCCCTCACGTGAACCCATCGCTGATGCATGTGGGTGAGGCCCCCTGACTGCGGGTGTGCCCTTGCCTGGGCACACACGCCTCATGTGTCTGAGCTCCGGTCACTTTCCTATGAATGGGTTTATGATGCGACCTCACAGAGGTGTGAGAATCAGATGAGAGGCTGCGTGGGCAGCACCTGGAACCCGGGGCAGCACAAGCTCTGCCAACCCCACGAGGCCCTTCCACGGGTCCTGGCTTCTGCAGAGGTTTCCACACGCACATTGGGTTTTTCTCTCCAAGTAGGAGCAACCTTGTGAGCTGGACACACTTTTGGGGTCCCCTTTGCCTGTTCTCCTTTCTTTCCAACATTTGTTATTTTCTTGAGTCTTGCAGGTCCCTAAGGGGACTTTCTCAAGAGAGTTGTGCTTTCCAAGAGAACAACGCATGTAGCTCCCAGGAGAAGGGAACGCACGTGGAAAGTTTTCTTCCCCAGTGTCTTCTGGCAGGCAAAGCCAGCGTTCTCTGAGATGACAGACACCAGAAAGATTCTAGAGAACTAAGTGGCACCTGATTTAAGAAAGAGCAGCGTGTGCCCTCCACACTTTCCTGCGGAAGAAACTGGCTCCCGCTGTCCAGCTGGTTCAATGTAGAAATGTAAGGATGAGATGGGAACGCGGCCCTGAGCTAAGGGTGGCCGGGACAGCAGGACCAGTGTCCTCACGAGCCCCGCTACGGCTGTGTGCTGAGAGCAGCTGGGCGCCCGTCTGGTCCAGTCATAGCTCCTCCTCCAGAGCATCTTCTGTCACAGCGCCCAGGACCAAGTCCCTCTAAGCATGGGCTGAAGGACAGTGGTCCACACTACAGGGCTTGCTGAGAAAGCAGCCATCCTGCGACGTAGTCTATGGAGAACCTACTTCAGAGACTAGATATGGAAAAGTGGCCAGAAGGAAGATAAATGCAGACATTACTGCTGAGGAGATAAGGCTGACAGGTTAATTTTCTTCCTCTTGAGGAATTCACAGGTCGCTTGATGTAGGCTCCCAGGGATAATCTTTACACCCAGTTGGGTTTACAAAACTTCCAGATGATCAGTCTGGATCTTCTGATCTCTCTCTCTGTCACACACACATGCTCACATATACACACTCATTTTCTGTCCCCCTACAGTGGTTCAGATGGCAGTGACCTTGACCTACAGCAGGAGAGAACGGACTCCCTGTAGGGGAGACTCCAGGAACTGTGGGAGGAGCAGACCATGAAGGCACACTGGCCTGGTGCCCACAGGGCCTGCCCTAACCATGAAACCCAGAAAACAGCTGGCTTTGGAGAAGGCGTAATCCATCTGACATCCTCAAACAGAGCCACAATTACAGGGGAAGATGGAAACGTGTGCACATAAATGCCCTCGCACAGAGTGTCATTAGTAGACACTGGCTCAGAAACCAGGCGCACCGGGAATTGCCAGTTGTGTGACATGAGGCAGCCTACTGACCCTGAAGGCCTCGTCGAAACGTTGGGGAAAATGCCCCAGAAGGCTGTTGGGTGGATTAACTGAGATGTCACACATATTTTACCCACTTCCTGGCACACAGTTAGTGCTCAATAAACATCAGCAACATGCATTAGCAATATACTAATTGTAAATCCATTTTGGTTACTGTTTCTTCCCCAAATTCCAATTTTATTGCTGTGTTCATTGAAAAGAAGGTAAAAGGAGCATGTAAATCTCAGCCAAGTGTCCCCAGCTATTCCTGCTCCCCAGACATCCTTCCTCACTGAGAGAGGAAGTGCAGAGAATCACAAACTTTCACACATGTGTGGTCAACCCAGGGAACAGATACACACGTCTGTAATATCCTGTACAGAAAACAAATTCAAGGCACAAAGCTATAAAATTTACACTGTTTAGGAAACTCTTTTAAGAGCTCTGTTTTTATCTTTGCAAAAATTAATTCACTCCCTCCATGGGTGGCTCAGGACAAGTAACAGCCCACTGCACACTTTTCTCTTGCTCATGGGGGGTTTCTCCTCTGTGGGAGGAAAGACGATCTTGCAGTTCTGGGTGTGAATCCAGACAGCCCCTTGCGGCGAAAGGAGAATCATGTCTCTAGAAAGATAGGAAAGACGGCAAAGCCTGCCTCCCGAGGAGGGGTCTTGTGAACATAAACACCAACCACAGAAACCATTAAGGAGCCTTTCCAAAGCACTAACCACCTGCAGCTGGACAGGAATGACACCTCCTTGGGAATCTGATTTTGTTGCTACAGGTTCTCATTACGGGTGTGCCCGCAGCATTCCAAGTAGAGAGCATATGGGATGGGGACCTGTCCTGGGGGCCAATATTTGGTCTGTGCCATGCTCAGACCTGTGTTAGTCCAGGCTCTTTCTGTCTTCAAGGGCACAGTCCCTGAGTAGAGCACGACCAAATTCTGTAGTTTGCTCATTTACGACGACGGACCTCATGTCTATGGGTGTGATTACCGTGATACCCTTAAAAAAAAAAATATTTCCAGGGCAGTTTGCCATCTCTGGCCAAGAGAGGGGTGCTTACAAGGCCAGCAGCCACGCCAGACCACACTGCAAAGGCATCAATGCCACCAGGTCGGCTGTAAGCCAAAGGACCAAAACAAAACAACTTCTCACCCTTGACACACAGCCTGCTGGACAGACGGTGGCCAGCGTGCAGGGTCCTACCTGCAGGTTTAGAAGCCAGGGGTGAAGGCGGGAACCTGCTGGAGTTGGTGGACGAGAGTCTGGGCCGGCGCCTTCTGAAAAAGCTCCTCAGCAGCCCGCACTTGAGGGATTCCACAAGGGTGGTTTTCCCAGACCCCGAGTGCCCAAACAGCTTGAGCTTGATTCTCGGCTGGAGGTTCTGCGTGGGTCGGAGCTGCTGGATAAAAAGTCCTCGGTGCGTATCCTGAAGGGACGAAAAAGAGCCTGTTAGTCACAGAAAAAGACGCAAGTAATGATTGTCATGGTTCCTGATCCCCAGCCTGCAGTTTCTAATCAGGTTGCAGACACAGTATATTCTGTCTCCACTGAGGTTTTTAAAAATCTGTGTTACAGTGACAAAATGTCAAGTCATTCAGAGGTCTTTAGTGCATATACGTGTTGTCCAGCCATCACTGCTGTTCAGGTCCAGAACATTTTCACCACCCAGAAGGAGACTGCCCATCAGCACTCACTCGCCGTCCCTGCTCTGCTCAGCCCTGGCAACCGCCGATCTGCTCCGTCTCTGCATTTGCCCATTTCCATTGCATTTTGGTGCATAACAAATTGGGTGGAGCAGGTGTGAAGCCATCATGATTGAAACATGAAACAGACCAGCCCTGTCTCACCAGCTGCGGGTGCCTGTTCCTCCCTGTGAGGAGGGTTCTGCTCCCATTAGGGCACCGTGATGGCACAAGAGGATGGGACAAGGAGCTTCACGAGGCACGAAGCCACATGCTGCAGAGAGGGCGGGAGGACACAGTATCCTTCTCACCTTCTTTCTCAGTCCACAGGGAGGAGCCTGAGTCTTCCCAGCATGGGCTAATTCACAGATTCACTCGCTCACTCGTCAGTGAACATTTACAGAGGCCCTGAGGACGTGTGCTGAGCACAGTGCTGAGAACAGAAGATCTGGACTCAGCCCAGATCCAGAGTCTGGGGAGACACAGACGTGTGAATGATGTGACATCAAATCTCACATAAGGGTTTCAATGGGACGCTGCTGGCAAGGTACTCAGTGCACCCACAGGGAGCCTATGTGTGGGGCATCAGTCGTGCCACCAGCCTTCATCCCACCCTCCCCACCAGCCTCCCTGTCCACACCCCGCCTTGCTCCCTCACAAGGAGCTGTCTGGAGCTGTCCCTTGCAGCCTGGGGGCACCTCCTTCACCCCACCTAGGAGGATGCCCTCTGCTCCCGCTGCTGACTCCCATCCCCACAGGACCTATCTCGCATGTCACCTCCTCCAGAAGCTTCCTCCCCAGGCAGATTCAGGCTATGCCTGGCTCTGCATCATATCCCCAGATGGCACAGTGATGTAGTCTCTGCCCTTCTAGTCTAGGAGCCACCTGAGGGTAGACACAGCACCTGTGCGTGAAGAATGCTCCATACGCAGGTGTTGTACAGATGACTTCACAGGCATCTCAGTGCGACCTCACACCTGCCCGGACCATCTCCTCCAGTTCTCCATCCTGGGAGGCGCCCATTTACTGTCGATCTCTTCCAGCTGAGCCACTGCTACTTTTGCTATTAATAACTGCCTGTTACAGACTCTCTAACTCTCCTGAAGGCTCTAATCTTCCTGCCCCATTTTGATTCCTAAACTGGAGCAGTCTTTCCCAACAAGGATAGCACTGTCCTCTAGTGCGCCCTGTGGAAATCTGCCGTGGCGTTTTTAGTTGGCACATGTTGGGGGATCTACTGGCGCTGGCTGCTAGGTGTCCCTCCACGTGTACACAAGATGTCCCTCGCACTGAAGAAGTCTCCTGGGTCCCCTGACTTCTGAGCATCTGCTGAGCATTTATACAGGAGAAAAACCTGCTTATAATCATCTGAGCTCTGGACTTAAATTCAGTTTACTCCACCCAGAGGATTCTGGGGGACATGGTTTAATATACACCGAAGTTTCTAAAAATGGCAATATTTTATAAATTGGTGATTGAACATACTTTGTGTGTGTGTTTTTAAAAGTCTTTCATGAGCGCTGTCCCCCCATTTCTGAAAATCATGCTGCTGTGGCGTTCCGGTTGCCATCCCAGCTGCCGGGAGGTGCCGGCGTCCGGAACTGCGCTCAGTGCTTCTGGGCATGGTGCGAGGGTCTGCCTGCTTCACGAGTCTCCTCCCGCCCCGTGTCCCAGCATCTGCACACCCACACGCACTGTGGCTATGATCAATGTTTTCCTTCCGCGACTCTGCTATGTTACAGTTTGAACGGTCTATTGATCTTGTAAAATTATCTGTGCAGGTGTGTCCTTATCTATGAATTTTATTTCAGGAGCGTAAAGGGGGCACTACAAGAGGTATCCTGTAAAATGTCAGGGTGGCTAAGATTGGAAGCCTCCTCTCTGGACAGTGATCTGCAGGACATGAGGTTGTCCTCATTCTGGTTTCTTCTAACCTCAGATCTCAGCAGGTGCACGGACAGAGTGCTCCAGAGGACAGAAATGGCTGGGTATCTCGAAACTTCCCAATTAGTGAGCAGTTTGGAGCACAGTGTTGCCATAAGAGTATCTCAATTTTAATTCAGATTTATAAGTAATTATTACAAAAAAAGGCAGGTAAGGCAAGAAAGAGTCCTCCCTGCACTGTATTTTCACAAACAAATGGCACATGTCATTCCGCACCTCTTTTGAGTTGTGCTTCTTAAGATAATTCTTTCACTTTCCGGCCTCCGTGTCAGCACAGTCTCCTGTATCCTCTGGGAGCCGCAGGGGCTTCAGTTCCTTCTCAGAGGTACAGTTTGAGCGATGAGCCTTACTCTAGGTGGGACTGTGCTCATCTCAGACTCAGTCACCAGCTCGCATGCTGTTTCCAAATAATAGCTGCCCTCAAGAAATCTTCTTTTACCCAGGAAAATACTGATTTACTCAATTTGCAGCTGGGCTTTGATTCTGGATGATCACACACACACACAGACACACACACACACACACACACACAGACACACACACACACACGGGCTTTGATCCTGGATGATCACACACACACACACACACACACACTTTTCAACACACACACACACACACACACACACACACACACACACGGGCTTTGATCCTGGATGATCACACACACACACACACACACACACACTTTTCACTTTTCAACAAGGGACCAAGGGACACCAGGCAGAAAACGATTCTGCCGTCCCCAGAACAGCAATGCAGCCCCACGCCACCCTCCCTCCTGCCCCCGTGCCAGGGCGTCTCACCTCTCCCCAGTGCATCCCTTTTCCCGTCTGCCAGGAGCTGCTGGCCTTGGCTGAGACTGACCCATTGACCCTTCACCACGTCTCTGGGATGATAAGCCCAGAACCTGCTCTCCCAACAGCACCGGCAGAATCCTCACCATCACGAAGGGAAACACACAGCGAAGTGTACTGGGGTCCTCTTTCTTCTGAAATCTAACCTCACCCTGCAGGTGGGCACGGGCTGCGGGGCCCAGAGGCAGCTCCTCAGGAAGGCCGTTTTCATCGGCCCAGTGGTCTGAGCTCTCCGACCAGAGGAAAGGCTCGAGACTAGCTCTAGAAGATGGAATAGATGCTGATTTACATGGAGACAGAGGGCACGAAAGTCCATCCATGGTGGTCTTTTTTTACGAAAAGCTCCCGGCCTGGTCAGGCCTCCCTGGTGGGACCAGGTGGGAGAACATGCCACAGACACCCCCTGCGGAGTGGAGAGGTGGAACTACTGTGCTGCCCACATCTTACTCATGACTTGAAATATCCTTCAGGGTGTGTCCCCCGGGAGTGCAGTGTGGCTGGGGCGCACACGGGAGGCCTGGGGCATGGGAGGCCTGGGCAGCACGTCCTGCAGTGCAGGGCCAGACCAGGCAGGCAGAGAAGAGAAAGCAGCCCCCACTCCAGGGAGTGCAGAATTCCGAACTAGAACCTGCAGGTGCTCTTAGAGGTGTATTTGCAGGACATACTGCATTTACCTGTCTGTCAGCTTCAATCACATACTTTAAATACTGACACAGGGCATGAGCCTCCTTTTGTATTCCTGCCCAAGGCTCACAAAGCTATGGAGCCAGATAACCCCAGGCCACATGCCATCACATCCCGCCTGGTGACCAAGATCACCTCCTATCAGGGCTCTCTGTGTCTCCTCCTGACCTGTCACTCCAGTCTGAGCAGCACAGGGAATTTCTAGAACCTAAGTCGGATCTCACACCTGCCTGCTGAATGCGCTTGGCCTAAACCAATCCCCTTGCCAAGGTCGACAGAGCTGTGCCGCTTCTCCCATCATATCAGGCACTGTCTCTGTCTAGCCCCCAGGCTCGGGCTTGGGTCAAGCCCAGTCACCCGTCCTTTCTGTTCATTCCCGTGAGCCCACCCCACTCTACACTGCTACAGGCCCTTTGCACCCACTAACCCTCTCCTTCCCCAGCCCTTCCTCTGGCTGGTTCCTCCTCTCGTCCTCAGGCATGGGTTTAACGGTCACATTACAGAGGCCTCCTGATCACCCAGTTGAAAGGAGCCCCCACCCCATCACTTCAACTCACTTCATCCTGTTCTAATGCCCTGCAAAGCACTTAATCATGGGACAGCAAACCTTCCTATAAAGGCCAGAGGGTCTGTGTTGCAACTAGTCAACTCTGCCATGTATGCAAACCAGCCAGACAACAGTAAATGAAGGGGGTGTGGCTATGTTCCAGTAAAACTTTATTTTCACAAACAGGTGCTGGGCCGGCTCTGGCTTGTAGGCTATTGTTTGCCAACCCCTGACCTGATCACACTCTCTGGCATTTTTGGAATTTTTTTTACTGTCTAGGTCTTGCCGCTTTTGCTCTCTAGTCTGTTCTGGGCCTATAATGGTGCTGCACATGGCAGACACTGTGCACACCTTTTAAATCCACGAATGAATGAATGAATAATACTTGGTAACTGTTGCTCTTTGAAGCCCTGGTCAATCTCTCGGTTTCTAGGTTCATTTCTTCCTGCACCTTTCCCCCCTGGCAACTTAGCTCTCATTTTCTCATCAGAAAAGATGACTAAACATCAGCAGGCTGACAGGGAAGCCGGTTCCCAGTCTGGGAAAGCAGGTAAGAGCACTGGGAGGTGAGGTGGCTTCCCACACGAGGCAGGATGCAGTCAGACCCAGCACAGATGGCAGCTGCAAGTCTTTTTATTAGCGGCTTCCCAGTATGGGGATCCAAACCCTTGGCCTTGGTGTTACAATACTGCTCTCTAACCAACTGCGCTACACAGCCAGCACCTGCCACAACTTTTAATTATGAATCTGCTATTTACGTGTGGTAAACTTTTAATTCTGAGCAAACTCCCAACTTTGTCCTATTTCCCAAAATATTCCTGGGCACATCTTTCTTCACTATGCAGTGTGACGCTTAGGAAAAGCAAACCACTGTTCATATCAGCTATGGAAAATCTGATTAGGACAATCAGACAAAATAAAAATAAGCCCATGTCCCAAAGACCATGCAACTATTATGTTAAAATCGTACAAGAATGGGGCTCACAGTGTTAGCATTGGTAAAAATGGATGCAGATGCAAAATCTAAATGCACCCTCCACCTGTCACAAGAAGCCCTCCTGTTCTCTAGGAGGAGGACTGGGCTGGGCTAAGCCTCAGCAAGTTCCCGGGCAGGCTGCAAGGGCAGCGCCAGGCTTGCTTCACTGGTAGGAATGAGCACAGGACAGAGCAGAAGGGCCACCTCCTTTTGTAACAAGGGGGCACCTACTGGACGGGGGCTCTTAGAGACCCCCAAAACAATGATCTGCTCGTAAAGTAGCTCTGGGGTGGGGGGTGCTGATTTGTAGCATTTGTGGGTTCCTGTGGTATACATTTCAAGACCCCAGCGAGATGTCACCAAGTTGGGAAGATGTGTATGGATAGCTCTCAGGGACACCACCAGAGGTTCCAGGACACCAAAGCCCCCAACTCACTTCCTGTTGAATTGGGTCGGAGTAGACCCCACACAGCTCAACCCTTACCAATGTCTTCTTTCCCCCACAAGCCCTGGCCTTGGCCTCAGCCACCCTAACCCCACCCTACCCAGATGGGGAACTCACCTGGGCCCCTGGAATACAGGGGCTGCAAGGTCCCCCTTCACATGGGCCAGGCCCTGCAGTGTCTAATGACCCAAATAGCCTCTCCTCTCCCTGCCCGTCCCCATTGGTGCAGGTGGACAAGACGACTTTGGTTCTATCTGCAGAAGCCAAATCCCCACTGCTCCCCAGCAAACGTTGTTTAGTAACACAGTCCTAAGCAATGTCAGCTGACAAGAGGTGAAAACACAGGAAGCATTTCTTCTGCTAATTTGGCCCATTTGGAAACCAAATGCAATGGCAGGAATATTTAATGCCACCAGCCCGGCTGTCCAAGATACAGACCTCTCCCATGAACGTGCTTTAGGTCAACTTCAGTGGTTCTTACAGAGGGTGGCACCAATCCAGGGCATGTCAGGAAACGTGTGGGGGAGGGTTCTTTTATTTTCATAATGACTGAGGAGGGGGGAGGTGCTACAAAGTTAGATTCTTGGGGGTCAGGTTCAAGAAATACCTTGCAAAGAGAGAAGGTCCCACCCATCCCAAATACTAATAGGGCCCTAGTGAGAAAGACTAGAAAATAGCAGAAGAAAATGACACTGAAAGGAAAATGGTGCTACGGTGCTCCTAGCATGGATTATCCTCTTCTCTCTACCCCTCGCCGTTGTATACTGGTTGTGAACAGTGTCTTCCTCCAGGTAGCCCGAGTTATAATTGAAAATCAATCCATTTCCTTGGCTTTCTCCGCAGGAACTGCCTGCTTCTTCTGGCAACCTCCCCCATCCTCGCCATGCAAGGACACTACTGTGACAGCTCAACCATTTCCAATAACCAAATTCCAGCACCGGGTGTACCCAAATGCCAAGCAGTTTTTATTGTGGGATTTATTTTCAAAGAAAAATATGATAGATTATAACTAGAAATGCTTGGCAGACGATGTCTTCTCTGGTTAACCAGTACGATAAGGTCTAGTCATCTCAGAGATGACAAAGGCAAACAAATATGAGGGTCTCAATGAACACGGAGTCTAGAGACTCTGCTGAAGGGAAGGGAGCCCTGTGCCTTCCCATAGTGAAGTGATCTGTGCACCACAAGGCAGGGTCACTCAGCACGGCATGGTGGTGTGTCTGGGAAGGACTGCTGTCACACCTGTCAAGAAACCCAGAATGGAGCAGCCCTGTGCCACCAGATGGAGCAGTGAAAGCAGATATTCCGTTTTAGGTCAGAATCCCAGCTCTGCACTAATCAGCGTGTTGCTTAACCTCTTTGAGTCCAGGTTCCCTGCAGGAACATCAGCCTCTGTAAACCTCGGGAATGATGTGAAATTACGGTGCCCACCACACATACTGAGGATTATTAGAGGGTGGCTGTTGTGACAAATGACTCTCGGGGTGTCCTGCCACAGTCACTATTGAAGCCTTTACAGCTACTACAAGAGGGTTCTGCAGGATACCAACAACAGCAGCAGCAAACACATGGCACTTACTGTGTGCAGGCACTGCTCTAAGAACATCATTCACATCAACACACCTTGGGAGGTAGCACCACACTCACCCCATCTGACAAACAGGGACACTGAGGCATGGAGCTGTCAAGCAGCCTGCTGATTCAGCCAGCTAGACCATGGCAGAGCTGGGGTTGGAACCCAGGCTGCCCCACTCCTGAGTCTGTGCTCTCAGCCAGTACTTTGTGTTTTGCCTCTAAAAGCAAAGATGAGGAGGGAACTCTCTGTGGATTCTGGGTGCTCAGGGGAGTTAAAGTTGCCCTTTAGTCAGAGGCAGTTACATGACTATTGTTTTTTTTTTTTTTTTTTTTTTGGTCTTTTTCGTGACCTGCACTCAGCCAGTGAGTGCACCGGCCATTCCTATATAGGATCCGAACCCGCAGCGGGAGCGCTGCTGCGCTCCCAGCGCCGCACTCTCCCGAGTGCACCACGGGGTCGGCTACATGACTATTGTTTGCCTTGACCTCTCCTTTACAGAAAAATCACAGGATGATGATAAAATACTAAAGACTGTAACATTCCCCCTCCTATCCCTCTTTTAAAAATCTAGGCACCAAAAAACAAATATGGCAATTGATGAAAGAAAATAAAGAAAACCCCAAACTGGGACAGGGCAAGAACCACCCAGCACTAATTTCAACACTGTAAACTAGAAAGCAGTCAGACACCAGTCACTGAGGCCCACGACCTTACCATCATGGGAACCTTCTTTTTATTTATATTTCTAACTATAAAAGTACTCTAAGCACATTGCAGAGAATTTGAGGAACAGATTAAGGGAGAAAAGACCTTGCACCCTAACAATCCAATGCATCCCTGGCTGTTGTTTCACTGCTCTCCCTTTATGTCTTTTTTTCTGAGCATTTATTCATTTTTTCAGGCTTGTCATCTGTAATGTGCATCTGGGTATGCATCTGGCACAGCAATCTATTATAAATGAAAGAAGGGACCACTCCTAAGGGTAAGACGGGCAGCAAAACCCAGCATAGCCCAACAAAGTGCTTTGTCCCTCTGCCAAAGCAAGGGTATCTCCTGAGGTGACCTGTTGGACTACTGGTAGTCATGGAGTTGCAGTTGATTTTTTCTTCAAAGATGAGCTGCCTGAACGTTCCCATGGGTCACTGCTCTGTAATGAGATTTTCTAAGATGGTGAACAGCACTCCAAGCCAAGGAAGCACGTGGCAACGAGACTGTCCAGAGTGCCCCAGGGTGAGAAGCGCTGCCCCTGTGGCAGCTGAGAGAAGCCAGCCAACACTTGGGAAGAGCAACGCTGATCCTTAGGAAGGCCAGCCAGACGCCAGGTGCTGCAGTGGCCTTAAATCCTCCTTTGCAGAGAGGACCCGAATATATAATATCAGAAATGAAAAAGTAGACATTACAACTGATACCACAGAAATATAAAGAATCATTAGAGACTATTATAAATAACTATATGCCAATGAATTTGAAAACCTGGAGGAAATGGATAAATCTCTGGACACATTCAAACTACCAAGACTGAAAAACAAAGAAACAGAAAACCTGAACAGACTAATAATAAGTAACAAGATTAAATCAGTAATCAGCAGTCTCCCAACAAATAAAACCCAGGACTAGATTGCTTCACTCCTGAATTCTACCAAACCTTTAAAGAAGAATTTATACCAATTCTTCTCAAACTATTCCAAAAGAACTGAAGAAGAGGGATTTCTTCTAAATTCATTCTATGAGGCCAGCATTATTCTGACACCAAAATCAGACAAGGACACACAAAAAAAGAGAATTCCAATCCAATATCCCTGATGAACAAAGATGCAAAAATTCTCAACAAAATGCTAGCAAACTGAATTCTACAGCACACTGAAAAGACTATACACCATGATCAAGTGTGATTCATACTAGGGATATAAGAATGGTTGAACATATGCATATCAATAAATGTGATATACCACATCAACAAAATCAAAGAGAAAAACCATATGATCATCTCAATACTTGCATAAAAAGCATTTGATAAAATTCAATAACCCTTCATGAGAAGAACTCTCAATAAATTAGGTGTGAAAGGAAAGTATCTCAACACAATTAAAGCCATATATGACAAACCTAAAGCTAAAGTGATACTGAATGGGGAAAAGCTGAAAGCTTTTCTCTAAGAACAAGAAGAAAAGGATGCCCAGTCTCACCACTCCTACTTAACATAGTACTGGAAGTTTTAGAGCAATCAGGCAAGAGAAAGAGAAAGAAAGGGTATCCAAACAGGAAAAAAGTTATTCAAATTTTCCCTGTTTGCAGATCACATTACCTTATTTATAGGAAAACCTAAAGACTCTGCAAAAAAAATTCTTCAAACTCATGAACAAATTTAGTAAAGTTGCAGGATAAAAAATCAACTTATGCAGCTTCCAGTCAAGATGGAGGAATAGACGGTCGCAAGCATCACTCTCTCCCCAAAATCAACCAATTTACACCTATTAAAAAGCAACGACAGCCAAGCTGGGACCACTAGAGCTCGGGAAGAGGAGGAGAGGCCTATGGAGTTCATGAAGGCAGGAGAAGCCACGATGAGCGAAAGAAAGGATCACTCCCACAATTTCGAGCCTGGAAGCTTTAAGGCTGGAGTTGGTGAGTGCACAGAGCAGGAGCTGGCAAAAGCTGCAGCTGTACCCTTCAGATGAAGTTGTTTAGAGGCAGCAGGGGAGAAGAGGGCCTTGGTGTCCCTCAGGCCAGCAAGACAACTTACAGGGTTCCTGTGGACCCACATAGGAGCAAGGAGCAACAGACAACAGAAAAAACGAGCCAGGCAGAGGCCAGTGAGTCAATGCAAGGGACTGGTTCATGACCCATCCCATGGGAGATGTTTGGAGAGTTGGGGGTGGGAGAGACAGGCCCACTGGGGGAACACTGTAGTACAGCATGGACAGCTGATCCACCCCCGAATCAGCACAGTGGAGACTGGTCAGCAATACAGATCAGCAGGGGTGCAGTTTGCTGAAAAGTCTCATGCCCAGACCAGAGTTTCCATATAACCCAGGTGTGCTGGACCTCACAAGACCTGGAAGTAATTACAAGGTAAACAATTAAAATATGAGCTGCACAAAAAGCCTTCCCCAAGGAGTCAGCAGCAAAGCAGCAATTTAGCTCAACCACAAGGCTCAAGTGTTGGTCCCCACAGGAAGTTCCCCCATTTTAGAAGTAAACAAAGGACAACAAATTAGTTCCAGCACAGAGTTTAAGTGGTGAGAACAGCAAATAATGCAACACAGAACTGCTAAAAAAACCCAAAATACCCACAGATCAGAGACAAAATTTGATATTAACTAGTAAAGATCTCACATCACTAAAGAACACCTATATAACCGAGAAGGATCGGAAGCCCCCGGGCTCCCAAGCCAGGGAATGGGGAAGGCCCAGGACCTCAGCCATGCCCCCTGACATCTGCAACCAGCCCAGTGAAGACCACTGAGCCACTGTAGGAAGTGTCCCAGCTCAGGAGCTTCAGCCACAGCCCCCTGACATCTACATCCAGCCCAGAGATGACTGAACCACTGCTGGAAGCCCTGGCCTCCCCTGAAGGAATGGGGGGGGGGCGGCGCGGGGCGTGCCACAAGCCTCAACCATGCCCCCCCTTCTTCCTTCTCCCACCCTATTTCCTTTCCCATTCTCATCTGCCCCTCCCCCAACTGCTCTGCAACATCTTAGAATGTAACAAAATAATAATATTAGTAAATAAATAAACATTAAAAAACCTACTTGTATGTAGTGTTTCTGTACACCAACAACAAAGTAGTTGAAAAAGAAATCAGGAAAGCAATTCCATTTATGACAGCTACTAAAAAAATAAAGTACATGGAAATAAATTTAACCAAGGAGGTGAAAGATTGCTACAATGAAAACTACAAAACACATAAAAGAAATTAAAGACAACAGACAAAAATGGAAAGACATCTCAGATTCATGGATTGGAAGAATTAATATTGTCAAAATGGCCATACTACCCAAAATGATCTACGGATTCAATGTAATCTCTATCAAGATACCAATGACATTCTTCAAAGAAATATAAAAAAAATGATCCTAAAAAATTATATGAAACCACAAAAAACTCTGAATAGGCAAAGAAATTCTAAGCAAAAAAGATAAAGCTGGAGGCATTACATTATGTGACATCAAAATATACTGTAAAGCTATGGTATTCAAAACAGCATGGCACTGGCATAAAAACAGACACATGAACCAATGGAATAAAGAACCCAGAAACAAATCTGTGCATCTACAGCCAACTGATTTTTGAAAAAGGTGCCATACATTAGGGAAGGGACAGCCTCTTCAACAGATGGTGCTGGAAAAACTGGATCCACGTGCAGAAGTGAGAAACTAAATCCCTGTCTCTCACCATATACCAACATCAATTCTAAATGGACTAAAGACTTAAGTATAAGACCTAAAACTATAAAACTACTAGAAGACAATGTGGGGAAACATTTCAAGACATGGTTTAGGCAAAAATTTTATAGAAAAGACCTCAAAAGCAAAGCCAACAAAAGCAAAAATAGACAGATGGATTATATCAAACTGAAAAGCTTCTGCAAAGCAAAGGAAACAACAGAGGGAAGAAGAAATTGACAGAATGGGAGAAAATATGTACTATGATAAGGGATTAATATTCAGAATATACAAGGAATTAAAAAAACTAAACAGTAAAAACCCCAAATATTCCAGTTGAAAAATTAGCAAAGAGCCCACCAGAGTGACAGGCAGCTGCTCAGGACCCCAGAAAGTGGGCCCTGCTCCCAAGAGTCTGACCCAGCTGCCACCAAGGCCACTGGACCAATAGGCAGCCAAGTGAGACCCTGGCAAGTGGCCCCATCTCTGAGAGCCCAACCCACTGCCACTGAGGCCCCACCAGAGTGACAGGCAGCCATGCTGTCAGCAACACTCCCTGCCACTGCTGCAGACACCCGCGTGGAACAAGTGGGCCGTGACAGCCACAGCCACAGCAACTGCTGCCACAAGGATGGCTCACAGCCTTTCCAGCAGCCACCACTACCTCATAAGTGACCTGCTGACCACTCATCAGCACAGACAGGAGGAGAGTCACCAGCGGAGCCCAGGGAAAGAGGAAAGAATAAAGAAAACGCACCCAGAGTCATCCATTCAAATGAGGAGCACTAGTATTCCTCGGTGCACCCATCAGGGTCAGGAGGAGCTAGCCAGGGTGCCAATAGTCCCACGCAAGAACACCCACCATAACCTAAGAGTACCAAGACTCCAAGGCACTATGCCCCAAAATTCAAGACCTTGTGCACGTCCTGATGAACCAACATAGTGTCACCAAACTCAGCAAGGAAATCCTAAGTGCCCCAAAGACTAGGCCACAGAGGCACTCCCACACAACTCCAACAATGAATTCAGCCAAAGAGACTACACTACTGCTTCTACCTGGAACCAATACTAAAACACCCCATCATTATAAAACACATCCACAGGAGGAGCTCCCTCTCTGCAAACCCCACTCCAGAGTAAATGAAAAAGCAACTGCAGATGGCTGAACACCAATGTAGATATACCAGAAATATGAAAAACAAGAAAATATGACATCACTAAAGGAATATAATAGTTCCCAGATCCTATAGAAAAGGAAGTCTTTGAAATGACTGAAAAGGAATTTCTAGCAACAATCCTAAGGAAACTCAATGAGATACAAGAAGACAGAGATGACACAATGAAATGAGAAAAAGTATCCAGGACCCAAAGGAAGAAATCTATAAAAAAATTAATGCCCTAAAAAAGAATATAGCAGAGCTTGTGGAGCAGAAGGATTCATTCAATAAGGAAACAACAGAGAGCTTAAACAGCAGGCTAGAACAGGCAGTGAGAGAATTTCTGATTGCGAACAAAGCCTTTTCAAAATAACCCAGGCAGACAAAAAAAAAAAAAAAAAAAAAAAAAGAAAGGAAAAATAATTTTAGAAAAATGAAGAAAATCGAAGAGAGACAGACAACCATAAGCGCACAAACATCCAAGATCATGGGTGTTCCAGAAAGGAGGGAAAAATGAAAAGGCATTGAAAACATATTCAATGAAATAATAAAAACTTCCCAAGTATAGGGAGAGATAAGGAACTTCAGATCCAGGATTCTCAAAGATCCCCAAACAAATTCAACGTCAAAACGTCATCTTCAAGACACATTATACTCAAACTGGCAAAACTCAAAGACAAAGAGAGAATCTTAAAAGCTGCAAGAGAAAAGTGCCATCTCACCTATAAGGGAGCCCCTATCAGACTAACAGCAGACTTTTCATCAGAAACATTAAATTCCAAATAAGAAGGGGATGATATATTTAAAATATGAAAATACAAAAATTGCCAGCCAGGAATACTACACCCAGCAAGGCCATCCTTCAGAAATGAAGGACAAATAGTATATTTCCTAGTCAACAAAAATACCAGAGTTCACCACCACACAACCAGCCCCACAAGAAACCCTCAAGGGAGTACTGCACCTGGTACCTGAAAAACCGCCATCACTACCATGAATATTCAAGAAAGAACAAAATCCACCAGTAAAACAAAAATGCAAATGATAGAGAGAAAAGAACTTTATCTAAATAACTCAAGAAAACAACAAACACAGAAGACAACAATAAAATGGAAAGAAAGGAAAAAAAGATATTTAAAACATCCAAACAAAAATCAATAAAATGCCAGGACTAAATCAACACCTTTCAATAATAACTCTTAATGTAAAAGGATTAAATTCCCAACTCAAAAGACATGGAATAAAAAATTGGATTAAAAAGATGGACCCATCAAATGCTGTCTTCAAGAGGCTCACCTCACCTCTAAAGACACACATGGACTAAGAGTGAAAGGATAGAAAAAGATACACCATGCAAATAGAAATGAAACCAGCAAGAGTAGCCATTCTTATGTTGGATAAAACAGACTTTCAACCAAAAACCATAAAAAGAGACAAAGAAGGCCATTGTATAATGATAAAGATATCTATCCAGCAAGAAGACATAACAATCATAAATATATATGCACCCAACATTGGAGCAGCCAGATATATAAAGCAAATACTATTAGAGCTAAAGAAAGAGATAGACCCAAGTAGCATAATAGTAGGGGACCTGAACACCCCTCTCAACATTAGACAGATCATCTAGGCAAAAAATCAATAGAGAAACACAAGACCTAACCAATACTTTAGACTAATTGGACTTGGCTGATATCTACAGAACATTTCATCCAACAACCACAGAATATACATTTTTCTCATCAGTACATGTAACATTCTCTAGGATAGACCACGTTAGGTAACAAAAACTGAATTATTTCATGTATTTTTTTCAGACCACAATGGATTAAAACTAGAAATCAATAACAAACAAAACTCTGGAAGCTATAAAAATGTATGAAAATTAAACAACATTCTACTTAATGACATATGGGTCCAAGAAGAAATTAAACAGACATCAAAAAATTATTGAAACTAATGAAAATAAGGACACATCATACCAAAATCTGTGAGATACTGCAAAAGCAGTACTGAGAGGGAAGTTTAATGCAATAAATGGTTACGTCAGAAGAATGGAAAGATGGCAAATAAACAACCTAATGCTTCACCTCAAAGAACTAGAAAAACAAGAACAATCCAACCCCAAAGTTAGTAGATGGAAAGAAATACTTAAGACGAGAACAGAACTAAATGAAATGGAAACCCAAAAAACAATACAAAGATCAATTAAACAAAAAGTTGGTTTTTCGAGAAGGTAAACAAAAGGGACAAGCCGTTAGCTAAGCTAACTAAAAAAAAAAAAAAAAAGAGAAAAGACACGAATAACAAAAATTAGAAATGAAAAGGAGACATTACAATCGATACCAATGAAATACAAAGAATCATTAGAGGCTACTATAAACATCTACAAAGCAAAAAATTTGAAAACCTGGAGGAAGTGGACAAATTTCTGGACACATACAAACTGCCAAGACTGAACCAAGAAGACACAGAAATCCTTAACAGACAATTAATATTCAAAGAGACTGAAGCTATAACCAGCAGTCTCCCAACAAAGAAAATCCCAGAACCAGATGACTTCACTGCAGAATTCTACCAAACCCTTCAAGAAGGATTAATACCAATTCTCTTCAAACTATTCCATAACATTGAAACAGAGGCCATTCACACAGGACTGGATGGCTTCACTGCCAAATTCTACCATACCTTTAAAGAAAAGTTAATACCAATTCTCTTCAAACTACTCCATAATATTAAAACAGAGACCATTCTCCAGACCCATTCTATGAGGCACATATCACCCTAATACCAAAACCAAAGAAACATCTACAAAAAAAGAAAACTACAGGCCAATATCTTTGATGAATATAAATGCAAAAATCCTCAATAAAATATTAGCAAATAGAATACAGCAAACATCCAAAAAATTATACACCACAATCAAGTGAAATTTCATCCCACACCACATTAACAAAATCAAAGACAAAAACCATATGATTATCTCAACAGACACTGAAAAAGCATTAGACAAAATTCAACATTGCTTCATGATAAAGACTCTCAACAAATTAGGTAAAGAAGGTAAGTATCTCAACACAATTAAAGCCATATATGACAAACCCACTGCCAATATCATCCTGATAATATCATCCTTAAGAATGGGAACAAGAAAAAGATGCCCACTCTTGCCACTCCTATTTAACATAGGAAGTACAAGCAAGAGTAACTGGGCAAGAGAAAGAAATAAAGGGCATCCACACTGGAAAACACAAAGTCAAATTGTCCCTGTTTGCAGGTGACATGATCCTATGTATCGAGTAGCCTGAAAACTCTACAAAAAACTCTTAGAGTTGATAAATGATTTCAGCAAAGTTGCAGGACACAAAATCAACATGCAAAAATCAGTAGCATTTTTATACTCCAACAATGAACTAGCAGAAAAAGAAATCAAGAAAGCAAGCCCATTTATAATAGTCACCAAAAAAATAGAATACCTAGGAATAAAGTTAACCAAGGATGTGAACAATCTCTACAGCAAGAACTACAAATTACTGTTGAGAGAAATTAAAAAGAACACAAGAAAATGGAAAGATAGATATTCCATGCTCTTGGATCAGAAGAATTAACATTGTGAAAATGTCCATACTACCCAAAGTGATCTACAGATTCAATGCAATCCTCATGAAAATACCAACAACATTCTTCACAGAAATGGAAACAACAATCCTAACATTCATATAGGACAACAAAAGACCCCAAACAGCCAAAGCAATCCTGAGAAAAAATGAATAAAATAAAGCCAGAGGCATAACACTCCCTGACTTCAAATCATACTACAAAGCTATAGTAATCAAAAAAGCATGGTACTGGCATAAAAACAGACACATGGACTAATGGAACAGAATAGAGAGAGAACCCAGAAACCAGCTCATATATGTACAGCCATCTGATCTTCAACAAAGGCACCAAGAACATACACTAGGGAAAAGACCGCCTCTTCGATAAAAGGTGCTGGGAAAATTGGACATCCATATGTAGAGAATGAATCTAGACCCATACCTCTTGCTATATATCAAAATCAACTCAAAATGGATTAAAGGGTTAAATATATGGCCAGAAACTATAAAACTCCTAAAAGAAAACATAGGGGAAACTTCAGGAAGTATGGCTGGGCACAGACTTTATGAATATGACCCCAAAAGCACAGGCAACAAAAGGAATAATAAATAAATGGGATTATATCAAACTAAAAAGCTTCTGCACAGCAAAAGAAACAATTAATAGAGCAAAAAGGCAACCAACAGAATGGGAGAAAATATTTGCAAAATATGCATCTGACAGAGGATTAATAACCAGCATATACAAGGAACTCAAATAACTTAACATTAAAAAAATAAGTAGCCCGATTAAAAAATGGGCAAAGGAGCTGAATAAGTATTTCTCAAAGGAACATATAAGAATGTCCAACACACACATGAAAAAATGCTCAACATCACTCCGCATTCAGGAAATGCAAATCAAAACCACACTAAGATATCACCTCACTCCAGTTAGGCTCGCTATTATCAGGAAAACTGAGTGTAACAAATGCTGGCAGGGATGTGGAGAAAGGGGAACCTTCCTACACACTGTTGGTGGGACTGTAAAACGGTGCAGCCATTATGCAAAATGGTACAGAGGCTCCTCAAACAACTACAAACAGAACTGCCGTATGACCCAGCTATCTCACTGCTGGGAATATACCCATTGGAATGGAAATCATCATGTCCAAGGAACACCTATACTCCTATGTTTATTGCAGCTCTATTTACAGTAGCCAGAAGTTGGAACCAGCCAAAATGTCCATCATCAGATGAGTGGATACGGAAAATGTGGTATATCTACACAATGGAATACTACTCTGCTATAAAAAAGAATGAAATACTGCCATTTGCAACAACATGGATGGACTTAGAGAAAATTACCTTAAGTGAAATAAACAAGGCACAGAAAGAGAGGCATGTTCTCACTTATATGTTGGAGCTAATAAAATTAAGAAACAAACCACAAAAGAACATACAGCAATAAAAAAAAAAATGAGCAAAGAATTTGAACATATTTCTCAATAGAAGACACACAAATGGCTGAGAGGTATATGAAAAAATGCTCAACATCACTAATCATGAGAGAAACGCAAATCAAAACCACAATGAGATACCATCTCACTCCATTTACAATGACTATTATCAAAAAGACAAAAAATAATAAATGCTGGCTAGGATATGGAGAAAAGGGATCTCTAATAAACTATTGGTAGGAACGTAAATTAGTACAGCCACTATGGAAAACAGTATGAAGATTCCTGCAAAAACTAAAAATAGAACTACCATATGACTGAGCAATCCCACTGCTGGGTATTTATCCAAAGGAAAAGAAACTAGCATTCCAAAAAGATGTCTGCATCTCCATGTTTATTGCAGCACTATTCACAATAGCCAGGACATGGAATCAGTCTAGGATGAATGGATAAAGAAAATGTGTATATATATATATACAATGGAATACTACTTAGCCATAAAAAGGAAAGAAACCCTGTCATTTGCAGCAACATGGATGAGCCTACAAAACAAGTCAGGCACAGAAAGATAAATACTGCACATTCTCACTCACATGTAGGAGGTTAAAAAAAAAAAGCTGAGCATACAGAAGTAGAGAATAGAATTACAGTTACTAGAAGCTGGGAAAGGAAGGGAGGAAGGGGAGGGAGTGCAGAAAGGGAGAGGCTGGGTAACGGATGCAAAATTACAGCTAGATAGGAAACATAAGTCGCAGGGGTCCACAAGGGCATCATGAATCCATAATTAACAATAACTTACTGTATGTTCTCAAATGACTAGAAGAGAGGAGCTCAAATACACTCATCACAAATGATAAATTTTTGCGATGATGAATATGCTAATTACCCTGACTTAATCATTACACATTGTATATATGTATTGAAATGTAACTTTGTGTCTCATAAATATGTACGATCAATAGATGTCCATCAAAAAATAAATACATGCATATTTAAAATAATAAAATAAAATAAAATCTTTCTTTGTGGAATTTTGGATACCTGAGAACACCTTACCAAGCACGTTTGTTTACCTATTAAAGGTGTTAAGCCTGCTAAAGAAGCTCTTTGCCATTCCTTAATAAAGTGTTTCTTTCTATCACTGGACTGTAAATGAGACTTAATAATTAACAGTAAAAGATTTGTGCTCATTGAGCCTGTGGAAAGACCAAATCTTTTTCTTTTCACTATCAATAAATACTTTCATGGGTGGTCAGTTTAAAAGAGCCCTTAGATCTGGACACTCTGTCTATAAACATAAGATTCTACACCCAAATGCAGAGCTAACTACTATGCAATCCAGCAAAAGTTGAGGTTGCAAACTGGGGGCCTGGGTTGTGTTTTGTTTGGCTAATACACTGCTTCAAAGAAAGCAAATTTAAAAATAAGGAAACTCCATGTAAAAGTTCATTACTGACTGCTAACCATGACTATTAGGTGCTCCCTTGCCCCTGCCTTGTTTTGCTTGTAAACAAAAAGGCTCCTCGTTTGTCTAGTCCAAATTCTCACTCATAACGAGACAGTGCTTTAGTAGTAAAGAGTGGGAAAAAAATTAACCCCGCAATCAACTTACATATTTCCCCTATGAGCAAGTGAGTAATGCTAGGGAAGTTTTTCCAGACTTATCTCTTTTGGAAATTTCCAAAACAAAGGAGAGATTAGATCCTTCTAGCTGCCTGGGAGATCTCAGTGTCCTCTCCCCAGTGCTTTTGTGGCCAGTTCACAGAATCCCAATCACAGGGTATGAAAATGAACTATCCTGACATTATCCCCACCAAGTCAACTCTAAGTGGTTTTAAATATTCATATGTACTTGAAACAGCTGGGTCTTTCCAAATCTACATTCCGTACAAGGAAAGAAATTTCCAAACTATGTCCTCCCTTCCCTGACCAAAACCATGGGACAACTATGAAAATTCAAAGTCCAGTGGCCGTGAAAGTTAAGACACCATTATCTCTCCCCCAGTCACCTTCCATTTTATATCATAGGAACTTTGTGACCTATACGAAGCATATTTTGGACAACACCTCTCCAAGAAGTGCTTAAACCAACTGAATTATCTTCTTATTTCTAGAAAGTTTGTTTTTTGAAAATTATTACATGATCATTACAGGAAATTTGAAAAAATATAGCAATATTTAAAGAGGAAAATGTTAATTACTCACAATGGCAAAATCAAAAAACACCACTGTCAACATTTTCATTGTATTTTTAACAAAGTAGGCATTATAATGTGCACATAATTTACCTTTTGCTTTTTTGAACACCATGACACCCTAAGCATTAAACTCCTTTTGCAAAAACCCCTTCAAAAATATTTTAAAGGCAAAAAACCATTCTATTCTATTCTACAGCTACGTGACAATTCATTAGACATTATCGCTGGTCATCTGATGTTTCCAATTATTATTACTGTGATATAAGTAACTCTGCAATGAACATCTTTGTGCATAAACCATAAGTTGCTAGATCATAGGGTATGAGTATTTTGAAATCTCTTGATACACATTGCTATGATGTGAGCTGGAATGAATCCACCTGCACTTATTATTTTTGTTGTTTCCTTAAACCTTAGAGCAACAATATCTGATGAACAGGAGTGTAAGTGACATCTTGGTGCTCAAAGCATTAAGAGGAAAAGGGGCAGAGTCAGCATTCTCATTTCCCCTCTTCTTAATGGGGGTGGTTATTACAAAAAGGGTGGGAGGAGAGAAACCAGGCACAGCTACTATAAAGAGGCTGAATGGTTTCCAAGTCCAAACACAGAAGAAGAAACCTGACAGGGAGCTTATGCATTTATGTCAACTGATATGCAAACCACAGGACAGGGACTGATGCTCTTCCCAAAACCTCTATGTCCAAAGCCTCCTTTTGTTCATTCTTGTACTTTACAAGGGAAAACACAGAATTTTTCACATAAAAACAGGCAGAGAATTTCAGACCAATAAACAGAACTTCTCACCTTTCGGAGTCTTGCAAGAAGACCTGCTACATGCTCGTGCTGTTCCGATTTAGCAAGGTCTTCTGCTGTCTTTCCATCCTGTTGGAGAAAAACAGTTCAGTTTCTTTTCTCTGCAAAAGACAAGCTGCATGTTCCATACATGATTCCGTCAGTCCAAGGTAGAAACCAGGATCACAGGCATCAGAAGCAAATCAGGTAGACAAAGAGTACGGTCTGCATTGTTTTCCTATCTGTGGAATCCTTTTTTCACTTGACTGTCCAGGAAAGGAAGGCAGGAGTGGGGACAAAGCGTGCACTAGTGTCTTGCAGCCCAACAGGGAGATGTCTCAGGCCCACAGGCGTTAACTTCAACTCGGCAGCCTCGTCAGCGGGCTGATCACTCCAGGTCCTGAGCCCCTCTCTCCAGTTAGGCAGACAATTAAGATTGCCACTGGATGCCAAATTCTAGTTAGTGCAGCTCATGTCTTGCAGTCCTCACACGGACAGACCTAGCCCCCCCGTGATGCCAGTTCCTGGTAACGACTGTGCGTTCCAAAGGAAAGGCTTAGTTTGACAATTTTGATTTAGTTTTGGTGAACATAAATTTAGGAAATAAGGGTCCGTAGCACTTTGCTTACTTTTAATTACAGATTCTCATGGGGTGCGGTTTCACACGGAATGAACTCATTTCTGTTTCTACCCTATGCATGTGCCGACACCGGCTGGCATGTGTGGAGCGCCTCCTACTGACACGCGCCACATCTGTCCTCAGGGCTCTGCCTGCATTAACCCTTCAGTCACTCCTGGGAGGCAGGAGCTGTCACCGTTCCCATGCCACTGAGGAGGACATGAACACCGGGGGCTGTTCTGTTGCCGTTTTAGAGATTACCAAAAATGCAAAAGCAGAAAAGATGAGAAGAAATTTCTAAATAAGGTGACCTTTTTTTAAAAAAAGAAAAATAAGAGGGATTTGACTTCTTAATATTTATTAATAATAAACATTATTATTATTATTAATAAACATTATTATTAAAGTTCCGGCCTGCAGATACTTACGGATCCCTGAAATGTGTTGAACAGCAAACCTCCTAATTCCTCAAGTCACCCTCTGAGCCATGCCTGGGGTCTCACTGGACCAACGTTTTTCAACCTCCACACTACTGACATTATTGACTGGCAAATTCTCTGCTGTGGGGGCGGTCTTGTGCCCTGTAGAATGTGTAGTAGCATCTGGGGCTTCTATCCACTAGGTGCCAGTAGCACCCCCACCCCCCAGTTGTGACAACCAAATATGCCTCCAGATTTTCCCAAGTGTCCTCTGGGGACAAAACCACCAGCTGAGAAGCACTGCTTTAGGCTGACACTGGAAGCTCAGATGGGTGCTCGGAGCAGGGACGCTCTATGGTCAGGACAGCGCTTCTCTCTCCACCCGTCCTGAAGTGTCTCCAGTGGGGCAGGTGAGGGTTTCTAGTTTGCTTTAGGGTGAATGAGGTGCCTTATCAGACACCACCATCCCCAAATCACCCAGTTCCTTTACTGACATGAGAGAAGGACTTAGCTCAATGGTTCCCAAACTTCACTGCACATTGGAATCACCTGGGGATCTGGAAACAATTCTGCTCCTGGCTCCCACCCCAGACCCTGCTTTCATCAGGATGCGGCGAGACCTAGGCTCTCCAGCATTTCTATTGTGCAGCAAAGCATGGAAATCACCACCCTAGTTAGAAGAAATCTGACCCTGATTTCAGTTTTCTGCCTTTTGACATGTCTGGACATATACACATAATGTGTCATGTATACCTCGCTGCATATGACACAGGTGGAAAACTGTCACTGGGAAAGGTGACTCTCCACTATTCAACCTCTTGAAAGACTAGAACCACCATCAACAATAATTCCTCACATCCGTGCAGCACTTTACAGTTTGCAAAACACGTATGATATGCTTTGCAATGTGACATGGTAGATTTTCAGCAGGTCTGGGCATTGAGAGGGAAACCAAAGTTGAGTAGCTTTCAATGAAGATGTTTCAGACAGTGTGAAGAAAAATACCTTTTTTTAATCTACAGAATTGTAAGGGTTTGTCCAATAAGCATGCACTCAACAGATATTACATGTCCTATGTACTGTGGTTTAAAGCATTTATTTATTCCTTCTGGTCTTCCTCCATCCAGCAGATATTTACTGAGAACCTACTCTGTAGTGGCCTGTCAATATAGCAGTGAATAAAATCAACAAAAATCCCAATTCTCGAGGGATTTACAAACTAGTGGAGAGGGCAGACAAGAAACAAATATGTAAATAAAATACTATACATCAGAAGTTCCTTTCCTGGACAGGGTGAGCAGCCCCACAGAGATCAGACACTGAGGAGGAGGAAGGGCAGACCTGGAGGGAGAGGACACAGTGTGCACGGATGCTGGGGGCCTCCTGAAGGTGCTGTCCAAGGCTGGTGCTCGGGGGACAAGCCAGGACCAGAGACCTGGACGTGGGCCTCAGCGTCAGGTGCAGCTGCAGGCCTGGGGGCTGGGAGGATGGCAGTGAGAGGACAGATGGCCCAGATGGAACCGTGGGCAGAAGAGGTGGGGTGCAGAGGGCAAACAGAGGCAGAGGAGATGCAGGAGCAAAGAGGACTTTGTCACCCGAGGCAGGAGAGAGTGCCAGGGAGCGTCAAGTACACCAAGTCCTAGAGACGTCATTAGTGAAACAGGATGAAAACGAGCTGCTGGTACTTGGGTGAGAAAGATGATAAAGCACAAGAAAGCGATGACTGCAAAAGTCAGGGGGGTGTCACATCAGGGGGACCAGGACCCTGGGATTTCTGGGGTGGCTGCCAAAGTTGTACTTCTTTGCCTGCATGGGACAACGAGGGTGTTTGTCTTACCGTAATTCACTAAGCTTTGCACTTGCTCACCTGCCTTCTTTTTTTAGTCTGTTTAATTTTATAATTAAAGTGTGGAAGGACAGAGCTAACAGAGATGACGGGACGCTGAGAAGACTGTCTCAAGTTCGCCTGCTGAGAAGAGAACGGGAGAGGGAAGGTGACTGCCGGACAGCGCCGTTGGGTCAAGGTGAGAGCGCTGTGGCGCCCGCCTGTCCCGCGAGGTGGCAGCCCTCAGCGCGGGCAGCTGCTCATGCCCGAAACAGTGGGCCGTGGGAGCAGAATGCACGTTGGATGCCAGCAGTTGACAGAGACCAACAAATGCGAAACATCTCAACAATCTAAACATATTGATTAGAGGCTGAAATGATAAAGTTTTGTATACCTTGTGCTAAATTAAATATATTACTGAATCTCATTTTCTTTATTTTTTCTTCTTAACGTGGCTGCTAGGAAACTTAAAATGATGAAGTGGCATGGGTTATATTTTTATCAGCAATGTCCTCAGCATGGAGCCACCTGTCTGAATGGTCCCACCACTCCCCTGCTGTCACCTTTGATGCCGCCCCGGCAGGTAAGGCCGGGCACCCTCCGGCCCTGATCGTGCCCCTCCCCTCACAGGCTCTCCACGCCCAGCTCCAGCCACAGTGCCCCCAACTCCTGGAGGGCACTGCGGTGCTCTTCACAGGTGTCTGCCCCCTTCCTGACCACGCAGCCTTCAGTCCCAGGCAACAGACCCCTGCAGGGAGCACCCCACCCCCATCAACTCTCTCAGGATTCCACTCTTTCCTGTCACCATGCTTGTCCCATTCAGTGGCTGTACACTGACTCTGTGGTCAGCGTCCCTCTCCCATGTTCTAGAAGTTCCCTGAGGGGTGCAGAGCATGTGCCTGGCGTCTGCAGAACGAGTAGGCAAGGGACTGAATGTGAGTGAGGCTGAGGAAGGCTCATGAGGGGACTGCGCACCAGCAGGAGGAGCAGTGAGGCCAGAGCAGGAGGTGGTTTAAGGCCTCGGAAGGGCAGGAGAGCAAGAGCTGCCCCGAGGGATGGCCCATGGAGGGTGACAGGAAGGGAACAGCTGTGGTGGGGAAAGGCAGAGGGACTCCGAGGATGCTGGAGGCCAAACATTTCAGCGGCCCCAACCCACACTGCCTATTTGGCAAGGAGTCAGCTGCGGGCATCTTCAAAGTCATCCTTGCTAGTTTTCTTATGAGGCAGTATCTGGGACAAAAATATATTTTTTCCTTGTAAAAACGTACATAAATGCTCTACTGCAGAGTAAGTGGAGTCTGTGCAAAGACACAGCTGGGCAGGGCTTGGCAATGCACACCAGGCCTAGTGGGCCCCTGCAGGGCAGTGCCTGCCTATCGTGTGTGGGTTTGCGGTGGCTGTGGAGGTACCCTGAGAAGAGGACCCTCCCGTGGACAGCATTGGTAATAACTGGGCCTGCAGAGAAAGCACAGCGCTGGGCCTAGCACCGCACAGAACAGACCCATCACGTTGTGGGAGGGCACGACACTGTGATAATGTGAGTGCGGTCTGGGAGGCATGTGCTAGACCAGAAGTCAGCAAACATCTTCTGTACAGGGCCAGGCAGAGATGTTTTGGGCTCTGCAGGCAATACAGTCTCTGATGCAACTGCTCAACTCTGACACTGTAGAATGAAAACAGCCAGAGACAGTACATAAATTAATGGGCATGGCAATGTTCTAATAAAACTTTATTTACAAAAACAGGCAGTGAGCTGGATTTGGCCGGTGGGCCACAGTTTGCTAACTCCCTTGACGGTCCCAAGAAATAAGGCCTCATGGCCCTGAGGTTGGCCACCATATCAAACACCACTTGATCACCTTAGAGAATCACCTTAAGTCAGCAAAGCTCTAATATGTGAGTTTCAGGACTCTCCCACACAAAAGATTGGGCAGGCAGACCACGGCGGGGCCAGCAACAAGTCAAATGATTATGTTTCACTGCAGCAATAAACCTGAAACCTTATCTCATTAGCTGACATATTTTCCCTCTTTGGTATTTCATGAAATGTGAATCAAAGACTTTATTTTCCTAAGATGTACCATGTCTGGAATGGGAAGTGGGGAGCGAGAGGAACTGAAAAAAATCTCATTAACAGTATTTTGCAGGCCCAGCAGCAAAGGAAGACTCTTCAGACAATAGGGGACAGCTCTTGTGCCTAATGCAGGATGGCAGCCTGGCCAAACAGGACAAATGCGCCCCACACACCAAGGCCTGTTCCTCCTCTAGCTCCTCCAAAAGGGAAGAGAGGCTTCAGTGCCCTGGGGCTAAGGGAGAGCACTCAGGAAAGGGAAACACAAACTTCTAATAAAACATGCAGACACTGTGGTGCGACACAGAAAACCAAAAGGCTGTTGGGAACCAGCGGGAATTCCTGGCAGAGCAGGGCCTGGTGAGATGAGGAAAGGATGAAACGTGAACTAGAAACTAAATTGGGTTTGTACGGGCAGATGTCCACAGAGCTGCAGTGGAGGAGTTAGGGCTCAAAGGCAGCTTGTCTGCTGTAGAACGCAGGTGCCGAGCAATGCCTTTCCCCTCCTGCCCGGAGGCACGAGCAGTTTCCACAAGCTCTGTCCTGTACTCACCGAGGTCAGAGCCTCCACGTTGGCTCCCATCAGACACAGGTACCGCACCACATCCAGGATCCCGTTGTTGGCTGCAAGGTGTAGAGGCGTTCGTCCATACTGGGAAGAGGGAAAAAAAGACCAAAGAGTTTTCTCAGGACTGTTGCTGAGGGTAACATTGAGGGAGTGTGTCCCAGGGAGACAGCATGATGGAAGGGACCTGGGGTCCACCAGACAGAACTAGGAGGCACTGTCTCACTTCTTCAGAAACTTGCTGTCCCCTGAGGCAGGCCGGCCAGTTTTCAAGTATTTTGCAGTTAAAAGAGTAACTTCAAAATAGAACTTCAAAGGATAAAAAAGCCGGAGGCTTATCACAAACTAAATAAAGTTTCCTGCTGTGCTGGCAGAAAGGAGGTATGAGCCAAGGGCGTGAGGGCCCCAAAGTTCCAGCAAGATCTGCACCAGAGTTCAAATTTATACACAGCCAGGGAAGAAGAGATGGAAGACAGCTACTAAAAACACTCTAATGAGTTTAAATTTCAAGAACAAGTGAACCATTTTTTTTTTAATGCCTGTGATTTCCAAACTGTGTGCCGAGCCACGTCAGGGAACTGCAGTGAATTCATGGGGGGGAGGGGGGGTAAATATTTTAGTTTTTGATGGAACCACCTGGACACCAGGTGAACTACTAGCTTGAGGCAGTTCAGAGTCTGAATATTAGATCGTCCTGCCTTCCTTTCGATAATATTATAGCTTTGCACAGGGGGCTTTGGCAGCTGCTGTGATAAGAATTAAGTATCTTGAGAAAATCACTGTGGAACAGGAAATGCGGGCGGTGCTGTCCAGTCTAAGTTCAAGGTTTGAGAAGTTGTGCAGTGCCCAATAGGCACCCATGTCCCTTGGTAAGTAATCACAGTTATGTAAATACAAAATGAAAATACTAGCCTTCTTTCAAGTTACGTGTATTATTTTTATCAACGGCTATTAAGCTATTAAGACATAAATATATATACTAAGTTGCCTGGACTGAACTATTTAATAAACAGAACTGTTAGGCATTTCTTTTGCCCTAGAGGAACTATGAGAAAAAATTACTAAAACATTAAGAATGCTGCTAACTGAGAAAGTTCAGGAATCTCTGCTTTATGCTATTTATTTGTAAATATCAGTTTTTGTTATGAAGTTAACATATGCTCATTTAAAATACTCAAACAATACAGAAGGGTATATGGCAAAAAATAAAAGTCCGCACCCTCTACCCTTCTCCCCACGCGCCCTGCTCACAGGTACACCTGTTTAACTCTGTGAAGCATTTTCTTCCAAGCTCTTACCCAGGAATCCTTAAGGGGAAATAAACAATTAAGAAAGCCAAGATGGGATCATACTTTACATACTACTCGGTCACTTCCTTTATTCATCCAACAATAGCTTGTGAATACTTTTTAAATACATGTAACCAAATCTACTATTCTTCTGGATGTCTGACTGACACATTCAATATATGGCTATGTCCTATTTTATTGAGCCAGCCCACCGAAGGTGGCCACTTCAGGAAGTTCCAATTCCTTGCTATTACAAATAATGCTGCACTCAAAATCCTTAAAATGGAAATTCTTATGTTATCTATGTTTTATCACAATGATAAATAAATAAATAAGTAAATAATGCTGCAATCTGTGCCCACGTTCATGTTTGTCCACTATCACCTTCTACAGTGATTTAGAAAGTGGATATTAAACTTTCAAACATCCTTGAGTTAACATGAGAATAAAAAGAGAAGGTTTTGAAGATCTGAATGACCTGTGTGGAAGGTGAATGTGAGGCAGACAGAACTCTGGCAACAGATGCATGCAGTTTTATAAAGAAAAGTGGGACGAAGAGAAGGGACGAGGGAATCGACACTCTGGAGGGCCCCCAATTTGGGACAGCACCAAACCCAAACTCCGTCACACTGTATTCCAGCTCCTTCACCATCCGGACCCAATGTGTCTTTCCAGGTTTATCTTCTCCCTTCCCTGACCCCTCCCTCCCCAATTACCCACCGCACGTCCCCCACGTGTCAGCAACAGTCCCCAACACACACCTGCCTCCCTCAGTCTGAAATTGACCTTCCCAAATTTTTCATCTGTCAAAGCCCTGATCATCTTAGGTGAGCACCTCTCACAAGCTTTCTCTGATTTAAGGTTCCATTTGTCACTTTTTTGTTTCTTGTGGCACTTGTGCTTTGTACCAGCAGTGATGACATGAGATGCTGCTATTTGAACGTGTTTTTACAGACGTGAAGGTGTGTCTGTCTAAAAGCAGCCTGAGCAGAGCCACCCACTGTGGCACCCATGAGCTTCTCACACCGTGCTTGGCCTGGTGCTTCTAAGAAAGTCATCAAGGAGCACCCAAGGGACGTGCAGTGCTCTCTCATACTCCCAGATGTGTGTGCGCCTGCACATGTGTGCATGCAACATGCCTTCTCCACCTTTGCTTATAAGAACAGATAACCCAGAAAGGAGCACGCGGGTAGAGGCCACACACTCCCCGTCGTCTGCTGCCTTTCGTCCTGCGTGTCCTCTGCAACAGCCACTCGCCTAGTGTTTACACCAGGAGACTAAGTGTGAAGAAACGTATGTTTCACTGCACTGCACATCAAAAATAGTGACAAGGTCTTATCAGATACTGATGACAGGGATGGTATAAAAATGGTCATTTTTATTTCTGGGGAATCAAACCCAGTAAGGAAAAGGCAAGACAACATCACAGGGAGAGGGTGTTAGTCAGCCTGTGGAATGTGGATGCCACCACGACACATCCACGTTGACAACAGGTTTTGAGTCTGTGTAAAGCTGGACATGCTGTGGTGGGGAAATAATGCCACCTTCTTACTTTCCTGTGCGTCTTTTAAGCTCCTCTAGAGCCCCTATTGTCTTTCCTTAAAAAAACAAAAACAGAAACAGAAAAACAAGGGTGACCCCAACCCTTCTGAAGAAGGGTGAGACCTACAAAGTCAGGGCATGCTAATCATCTCCCTCGGAGGCCACCGGGGGAGGCTGTCTGACGTGCGGTGACGCAGAGCTGGCAAACGACCTGCACACTCTGCTCCAAATGGGCTCTGGCTAAAGGGTCTGAACTTCGTGCTTCTGAGTCTAAGAGATGGAAACTGGGGAAATGATCATTTTTGCTTGAGCAGAACTCACTTCAAGGACAAAGTCATCTATTGATCATCCTCTGTGTACCACTGCTGTGCCATATATAGTAAAAATGCAAGTTTACATCAGCATTCATGAACAATCATGGCCATCTGCAATAACAAAAATGTAGAGCCTTTTTTATTAAATAAGCCAGTTGTTTTTACACATGAAAGTCTGGGATCATAATCCTGGATTTTTTAAAGAGTATCCTAATTCAGGGTGGAGGGAAGCCAGGAAGAACGCTCATTCCTGTTTTAGGTTATGGCAAACACCATCACATGCTCAGCAACCCCTGTTCTCCCTTCACAAGGAGGCCGCCTGCACATACGAAGTCCAAGGCTAACGGCCGTCAAACGAGTGCCCTGCAGCCGCTTTTGAGTCATCTAAGGAATCCTAGAAGGAAAGCCAGGGTCTTGACGTTACTTAGCCTTCCATTTGGCTTTCCCCTTAAACCACTTATGTAACTGACTTGGCACGATTAGAACGGGATAAACTGAGAACGCAACCAGCAGCTAATGGCTAGGACCTAGGATGTCGCCTTTTCACATCCCGGGATGTGAAGATTACCAATTTCAATTTCCATCAGAGTTAATCACATAATATGCAAGAGGAACAATTTTTCTATAGAAGTATAATTTTCCAGCTGTTTCAGATATTAACTCTTTTACCTCAAACAAGTCATAATAAAATCCTGCTGGGATAGTACATGGCATTTATAAGCAAACATTTCCTGCAATTAAAAAATTAATTCCACTTAGACTTTGTTTTTAACATAATCATAACAGAATAATGTTTGCCTTTCATAAAGTTACAGGGATAAAACCTCACGAATATCCAACCTTTCTATCTTAATTGGTAATGAAAATCTAGATGGAATTCAGGGAAAAGGGAAAGTAGTAGCTAACTTTTAGAAGTCTTTTTAACGGTCCTAGGAGCACCCAATTAATTATTTTCATTTCTTTATTATTCACCGAATGATAACATCCCCTTGGTTTTACCAAATTTATTTAGCACAAAAAAGGGAACTTTTGACCATAAAACTGTCAATGGGGAAGAGCTAGAAAGAGAAATATGGTTCTAGGAACCTTTATCAAATCACAATATTATTAGGCAATTTTCTGAAGACTTAGTGCTCCAGAAAGATGTCTCAATTTTTTGTACCACATTCTCTGATTCCTCTACGAGAGTGTGCATGTGGGAGAGGAGGGGGAGGTGTGCACATGCGCCCGCATGCTGTACGTGTACACACACACACACACACACACACACACACACACACACACACACACACACACACACACACACACCCCACAGTGGTAAGCCAAGGGGGAGGTGTGCACATGCGCCCGCATGCTGTACGTGTACACACACACACACACACACACACACACACACACACACACACACACACACACACACACACACACACACACACCCCACAGTGGTAAGCCAAGGGGGAGGTGTGCACATGCGCCCGTATGCTGTACGTGTACACACACACACACACACAGACACACACAGACACACACACACACAGACACACACACACACACACCACGCCCAGTGGTAAGCCAAGCTAGGCCAGAAGTACCAGTTCATGTAATAATTATTTGTTACTCTAGGAAATTAATCAAAAGCCACATGTAAAATATGACTTAAAATAGCAGAGCTCGATAAAAAGGAACACATCCATTTGAGCAACATTTACTTTCAACAATGAAGAGATGCAAATAGAAACTTGGCCACAACCCAGAAGCAGGTGGATGGACAGACACGGCTGGAATCTGTAGGAATCTTCTCCTCGATGCGTACCTTGTTTGAGATGTCCAAATTACAGCTTGCCTCACAGAGGGCCACCACGATAGGCACATTCCCATCTTTGCAGGCCACGTGGAGAGGGGTATTGCCGTGCCTGTCTTGGAAATCGACGAAACATCCTTGGCTGATGAGAGCCTTGATGACCTCCATCTGACACCGCCTTACAGCAAGATGAAGGGCAATGTGCCCATCCTGGAAACAAACCCCAGGGACCATGAGTGCTTTTCGCTTATGCATGTGGCCCTGGTCTCTCCATATTTTCTACCGCCACTGGGTAAAGTTTAATTGGTAACAAGATCACTACTGCAAAGCCTAAAGGAGGATTAAAAAAAAAATCAAACTTTCCTCCAGGCACAGGGAGAGGCTTACACCTTCCACTCTGAATAATCACAGCCTATGCTGACCATCATTTTGATTAATTCAGGCTTGGGCAGTACAGCCAGAAAGAAGCTACACTTCTTTTTGTCTCTGAATTTATAAGATACAAGTAGTTGTTGGTACTCTAATGGCCTATGAAAAACTCTTTTAGAAACATTTGCCCAGCAATCTTTACTAACTTCTTAAGTAGAGAACCTATTATTTATGCCAGGAGTAACTGAGAAAGCAATGCGAAATATTTGCTCAAGGGCTGTTATATGAATGAGAAGCAGATGTAATATGCTTAACCTTCACATCCCACAAAAAACCAGCCTGGGAATTCATTCCACCTATTAGAGAATCCCTGGTGAATAGAGGTGTTGTGTTGTAGGAGCTCGGTAGAGTTCTGAAACATTTCTATGACTTACCTGAACTGGGGTGTCTCAACCCAAGCACACGGGCATTTCAGGCTGGAAAATTCTCTGTTGTGGGGGCTGTCCTGTGAGTTATAGGATGCTAGCCTCACCACCGGCCTCAGCCTACTAGATACCAGGCGCAACCCCCACTTCTAGCTGTGACAGCCAAAAAATGTCTCAGACATTATCAAATGTACCCTGGGGGCAAAGTCACCTCAACCTAGAACCACTGCTCTGTACCAAGAAAATACTTCACAATGGCAGTTACTAACTAACTACAGCATCCCCAAACAAACGATATATATAGCAACATAGCCTCATTTTAAGTATAAGTTTGCAGTAAAAACAGATAATGCTGCATTTGATTAAAAAGGGGAACACCTGGTCTAGAACTGAGACTACCAACAAATAAGAGTGGTTAATTGTGATTTTACAAAATAGCAGATGATGAAAGTAAACAAACCACCTATTTCTGTGTTTATCGGAAACTTAACAGTGCACTCCCAATTTTAGTCCTCACTGAGGATTATCTTGGATTCAGTGATCATCACTGTACCTGTTCCAAAGCTTTCTAAAAAGGCTAAACATAGAGACCAAAGTCATTTGACCAATTCATAAATTTTGTTCCATGCCACAAACGAATACTAATTATTGAAGAGAAGCTAGAAAAGTTCGCAGAACCTTTGGAACAGAGAAGAGAAAGGGTAATTACAGTGTGCCGCGTGCACGTTTGTTATCTCAGGGAAACACACTGAGGAGTCTGGTGCCCTCTCTAGCCCCCAGATCACATCGAGCACCTTGTCGCAGGCGTTCAGGTCAGCTCCGTGTTCAGCCAGACACTCCACGATGTCGTGGTAGCCCCTGGCGGAGGCTGTCAGGAGGGGCGTCTCTCCTTCTCTGTTCTTGATGTTCACGTTACAGCCAGCTTTGCAAAGGACACTGGCCACAGAATAATAGCCGTGCCAGGCAGCACAGTGCAGGGGGGTTTCTTCTTCCTGGCCACGGAGACAAGCGCACAGAGGAGAACGCAATAATGTAAGTAAGGACAAGCGTGGTGAGAGTCCTGATCGGACCTGGCAGCAAAGCCAAGCCACAGCAGCGGAGGGAAAGAGCTGGTCGCTATCACAGGGAAGCACGAATGTGAAATAACAGCACAGCCGCGACCACGACCGTGAAGAGGCAGACCTGAGGTCTCTGCTTCGACAGGTTTCCTTCCTCAGCACTAGTGTGCTGAAGCCATTTGGCCTTCTCAGCACGTGATGACAACTGACTCTCGGCAGCCCGCTGGAACCATCGGCTCGTCTTTTCTGAACAACAGAACCTTTGTGTGGGTAGATTAGAGCATCTTTCTTGTAAAAGTGGCTTTGTTTACTTCATCTGAAACTATTAATAGCAGGACAGCAATTCTCTGGGCAAGAATTCTTCTAACAATCTGATGCCTCAAGGTTTCTATAGTGCCCACGACACCAAGATGAGTCATGACAGTATTACTGCTTGGGAGGAAGTCGTCAAGAGAACCAGGCTTTAGCAAGTCAAGGAAAGGTCTGGCTTTGCTTTCTACAGGGACTGTGAAGCCTTTGTCTTCGTGATCAGCATTAGGAGACACATATCGATGAGAGGCCGTGATAGTGTAGTGGTTACAAACATGGACTCTCAAACCAGACTGTGTGGGTTCAAGACCGGGCTCCACCACTTAGGAGCTATGTGAGCCTCAGCAAGTTACAGAACCTTTCTCTGCCTCAGTTTCCTCACGTGTAGAATGAGAAACCCCTTCACAGAGTTGCCAAGAGGATTAAATGGATGAATGAAGTGGTCAGAACTGTTCTTGGCATTAGCTCCTACCACGTTAGAGCTTCTGTGTGAGTCCCTGTGCTCTGTAACTGAAGACAGGAAACCTAATTTGAATAAACCCCCAAAGGACTTAACTGTACACCAGGCAGAGAGCAGAAGGAAGTGAGGACACCAGCTACTATGACTCACCTTGTCCTGGAAATTGGGATTAGAGCCAAAGCTGCACAGTAACTGAACCACATCAGCATGGCCGTAGCGAGCTGCCACATGAAGGGCTGTCTCTCCAGACTGCAAAATAAACAAATCCAATGCAAAATCAACGATTCAGAGCCCTCTCTGTGAGCAGGCTGTGGGGACTAGAATGCAAGGCCCACTCCCAAGCATGCCTGGTTCAATGCCCTTCCTTTTGGTGGCACTCAGCCCCCCTCCCCCCCAGGCCAGATGCCTTTTTGTTGACTGGGTCAGGGACCTGGGGGTGTGGCGTGCCCACCACGTGGCTAGTGTTAAACCTGCACAACTGGCTCATCCTGTTAGTAATAAAACTCCCACGTGGAAACAACCCAGTGAGAAGGCGTTTTCCTTTTCCATGACAGCTGTTCTCAATCTTCCTTATATAGTGATACTCCTGGCTGTCTGATTTTTTAAAAACACAAAACTCCTTTTCTCAATATTTGGTTTATCATATAGCAGTTATTTAAATGTAGTTTTATTTATTAAGTTTCTCATTTCATTGCCTGACTCTGCTTAAAAACTTACTTCTTATATTCTTAGAGACTTGAAAAGAACATCACTCTCTGCCTGTATCATAACTTTCCCTGAATTAGTAACAGGTGCAACTCCCTCAAGACACTTTACCTATATCTGCCTCAAAAAATTGCCAGAATAAACTAATTTTTTTTAAAAAAGCAAAAAAAAAAAAAAAAAAAAAGTTTTCTTGCCGTCTGCCAGAAAACTGCCAAAATAAACGTCTTTGATGTGAAATCATCCCTTAGATGTGGTGCAGTACACAATCCATGCAACTGTGTACAGCAGCCTTGACTAAACATGACAAATTAGTCTACTAGTAGGAAGAGAATGGTAGAGATTTGCTTAAAAGCACAAGGCAAATCAGTAAGAGAACCAGAACTCAGTTCTCTGTCTGGTTGTCTTTCTACTAGAACATTGAGTTTTTGTGTTACAGAGAAGATAATTCATTCCCTGCTTATTATGGCAACTACCTGGCAGATTTTTTACCTGCTTAAAGCAGATTTAATACTAGACTAAGCTACAGGCAAAACAAAACACAAACAAAAAAAAACTCTGCAAGAAGATTTGGGTCCTGATGCACATGGCATGCCAGCACTCAAATGCATCCTTTTACTGCTTCCTCCTGTCCCTCACAAGAATAGAAGTGGCCTTACCTTGTCTTTAACATCCAAAGGGCATTTGTTCTCATTGAGAAACTTCAAGGTATCTACATGGCCATGCCGAGAGGCCCAGTAGATGGCATTGGATCCAGCCTGCACAAAAACCAACGCAGAATAACCTTTACAGAGCTGACAGATTTGAATGCACGCATCCCTCAGAATCACTTCCCCTCATATATAATGACAAACCCCAAAGGAGCAACTTCCAAGAGTTATTAAGACTCTCACTCAATTTTATGGTTTCGACAATCATACCATAGTTGTGTAAGATGTTAACAACAGAGACAGCTGGGTGAAGAGTATAAGGGAACTCTGTGCTATCTTTGCCACTATTTTTTGTAAATCTAAAATTATTTCAAAATAGACAATTGTTTTTCTTCTTTTAAACTCTCATTTCAACCTCTGATTAGAAATCCCGATGCTGTAAAGGGCGACATCTAGTCCATTTATGGCTCTGTTGAAAGTCCACAGAAGCTGATGACAGAGCCACTGTAATGACTGTCAGCTGTTACTCAATTGCGTCTGCACTTCTAATGCGATCTACACCTTGTGCCTGCACGTCTAAGGCGATTTACACCTCAAGTGTATCATCCTTACTTGGTTGCCTTGATAAACAGGCAGACAAATGCATTTCTGATGAGACAAATTAGATAATGAAAACGTTTCCAAATGTGACATCTAACACCACTGAGTAAATGTGAACAGTAAGGAGTGAAATCTGGGGTAGTGTACAAAGAAATGCTGAGGGCAAGCAACAGAGCCAAGGGGGAGAAAAATGTTTGCCTTTTTCCAACATGTGTGTACGACTGTACCCGGCTATTTAAACAATTCCTCTTTCTTAACAGGAAACTGGGAAATGAATTAAGACACACATTTTTTTTCCTCTGTTACCCCTATGATTAGGAAACATTTGGAAGTACTTAAAGAATTAATTCACTTGAGATAAAACAGAATTATGACCTTATCCTGGACATCGATTCTTGAGCCTCTTTTAATGAGCAGCTGGAGTATCTGAATATTCCCACAGCCAGCAGCGATGAGTAACGGCGGTGTCCCATGCTGGAACAGGTGAGAGAAAAAAACCAAAAAAACCTAGTTTTCAGGTTTAGCAGGAAACAAAAAGCCAAACTATTGCTTCTTTTCCCACACAAGTTCCCACATCTCAACAGACACAAGGCTACTGCTGTAGTACAGGAACGGAAGGCAGACAGAAGGACATAACAGCTTTCCTCTTCCGGATTCACAATCAAAAGTTGACACTGTCATTTGCAGCATGAGTAAATCTAAAATTTCATGGGTAGTGGTAAAATAAAGTGAATAAAGAAAAGCCCTCAATGCAAAAACACCTTACTTGTAACTCAAATCACTCTCTAAACAGAAGTGATTTTTCCTACAGTATTGAGTTTCCAACTGGACTGCAGAATGGAGAGGCGGGTGGGGTCTTTCCACCTTGGACTTGGAGATACTCAGTGACTGTGAACCACCCCTCCATTACCCCTGGCAGAAAAAAATCAGACCTTGTTGGGTTGGTTAACATCATAGCTGGACAATGAACCCAGAAGGTGCTGCAGGCCTGGGACATTGTCATCGTTGATGGCATGGATGATGGCTTTCATCACAAAGGAGTCTTCCTCATCCTTGAGGGAGACAGAGAAGATGAACAGAGTTAGCTTGCTGCCCACGATCTTCTTGTCAACATAAATGAAATCAGTGCTACCTTGTTAAAAGGGGCATTCAAAGGAAAGTAAGCCATTAAGTCCCCAAATGCACAAGGTCATGGAGGGAACAAGGAGGTTACTATTTGCTCTTTCAATGCTGCAAATTAACACTGTCTACTATTTACCTGAACCTTAATGTCACCTGCATTATAACCCAGACAGCAAACAGCTTTCAAGATCAGATTTCAAACAACGAAGATAACAAATATAAACCTTTGCATTTTATCTTAACAATCTATCAAAATATAGCCCCAGAAACACTGTGGAAAATTTCAGGTATAAGACAGATTCTTTTCCTGGATAAGAAAAAAAGAAACACCATGGAACCAAGGAAATGATATCTCTGAACAAGATACTACCAATTTGTAATTTTTCCACTTACAGAACTGTCATTATTTAATCACTTAAATTTCTTCCTTTGCTAGGTATAGAATAACACGGCAAAATTCTTTGAATGCTGGCCATAATTATTAAAAAAGAAAAAGGCCCTAAGTGGGGAAAAAATGTAAAAATAAATGCCAGGAAAAGGAAAACAAATGCATTTCTAGATATAAAGGAAAGATAATTAGATAATATTGAACAAGTTTATTAAGTCTTTGCCACTTTGTCAAAGTTTTCTTACAGTATATTTCCAAAATACGGTACATTAAAACCAAGGAATAATCTAGAAAAATCCCACCAAATTTCTGTATTTATACATATAGAGGTACAGCTACTGAAATTGAAAAATCTCAAAAAGTGTACCTTACCTACAGAGGCTGAATCTCTGCTGTGGGAGCAGAAAGGAGAAAGCATTTCTCTGACCTCTGCTTTCTCTTTTCTATAGATCTGAATCCAAACTCCATGAGGATTTTTAACAATGTTTGCATAGAACACATGTTTAACAATGCCATTGGTTTTGCTTTTCTATCACAATGCAAATGACTAAGATGACTAAGAGATACGTGCATAAAGATGAAAGTCAAGAGAAATGCAGACAATGGAGAAGGAATGAAGCGGATTGCTAACGCGGAGATGACAAGGGAATCTGATCTCGGGGTGGGCACCTCCCCACCTGGAGCTCCTACAGTCCTCGGTCCCTCTCTCACCCTAAACTCTTCGCTGTGACACACCGTTTCCTTCCAACCAATTATTCAGGATGATTGTAATTTGCAATCTGTAATCACTCTCATTATCTTACTTAGATAGTTTTTATCTCTTCCCTGGCTCCACTGCCACCCTCAAACTATTCCCAGACTAAGTCTACCTCTTCTGTCTCACCCTTCTCTCCCTAACTAGCTTCTCTCTGATTTCTAGCTCTTTTTTTTTTTTTTTTTTTTGTAAATATCTCCTATCTTTTTTCACTCCACAAAGCTAGACCTGGAGTCTCAGTGAAGCTACTGGCTTCAGGGAAAGAAAAAGAGAGCTGGTGTCTGCTGATGTGTGATCCCCCCGCTTGGAGCCCTGGCTGTCACCCAGGAAACGCTGGCTATTCAGTTACTGGGGCAGGGTAGTTCCCACACAATTTCGCCGTCTGCCTTTTCTGGAGTCTCCTTTACCTCCACAGTTAACAAAACCCTGCTGTCTGACTGTCAGGAGAAAGTCTTGCTGAATTCAGATGAGTCCAGTCATATCAGAAGAGCTAATCTGTGATTAGGTTTCAGTTTGGATTAGGGGAAAAAAATTGTGGAGTTGTTCTCAAGGACCTCGGGCAGGCAATACAATGCCAATAACAAGTGGGTTTAGCCTTCTGGTCTACCATGAGATGCACTGCATCTCCCTGGTGATCTGGTGTGTGTGGCAGAAGGAACAGGGCGGGGCTGTCTGTGGCTTTTGTACTAGCAGGGTCCAAGATTCTCTTATATCAGAGGCAAGAGGGGCTCTTAGTTTAGTTCATACAAATTAGAATAAGCACTTTCCTCTCCTACTGGCTAGCCTTTCTTTTACCAAACTGAGTGTGTGTGTGTGTATGTGACACTGTCTGAGCGTGACATCAGGGAGGGAGGCAGTGTTAAAGGTAGTGGGGGTGGGAGTGGGGACAGCACCATTGAAAACAGAGAAAAAAGGAGGAAAGAAGCTATAGGGTATCTCAGATCACCCACCCCAACCCCCTACACCTCAAGAGAAGTAAAAACAGGCCTGACATTTCCATGACTTGGGGTTTTCTGTGTTGTTGAATTAACAGAACAACTTAAACCGTCTAAATACACAGTGCTAATAAAGCAGCTCACCAAGGCAAACAGGTTTGCTTACCAGAGTATCATCGCTTCTGGCAACACTCATGTTACTTCTGGACAAGAATGACCTGGACAATCTTTGGCACAGTGATATCAAGCGAACTGATTGCTTTAAAAAAAAAGAGAGAGGCGGGGGGGGAGTGTGGGAGAAAAAAGGGGGGAGAGGAGAGACAGCTTATGTGACAATACTCAAATTAGTACAAATGACAAAGTTTCAAGATATTATTCACTGCTGACAGCACGCATTCTTCAAGGGTGGGCAATTTCACAAGCAGGTTGGATAGTATGAGCATAAGGAAATCTAAAGGTCTTAGAAATCAAGACAACAGTACAGACACAGACAAAGGCTGGATTTAGAGAACTATTTACACAAGTTCTGGTATAAACATAATGTCATGCTGCCTACCACAAAGAACAAATTTATTTAAAATGTGGCTTATTGTATTAGAAGCAATCTTCACTATAATTTTATTGTGCTGATAAACATTTTGCCTTGAGAATGATTTTGATAAAAAATGCAAAATTACATTTGAAAGTATAAGTTAAATAGGACTAAAATATTGTTTTTGCTTTGAAAATACAGTAATGGTACAGAAGATTACAGAGTGAATAAAAAAAAAGAGGATGTATTTTCCATATTGCTAGTATCAGAAGAGACAAGCCTGACCAGACAGACCTCTACAGAGGAAACAGAATTTGTTAATCCCACCATGTCAAACAATCTTACTTTCCATTTTTTCCGGGCTGCGAACTTCTTGAATTTTTCCATGTTTACTGCTGATGCTTTTCTACTAAGGGCTTGCTGAGTATCTTTAGGCTAAAATGAAAGTCCAAGAAAAAAACGTTTAGAGCTCTCAAGTTACAGACATGTATTACATGACAGCTTTCTGAAACCTCTCGCTATTCGGGATGCTTACACATTCACTTTACTAAAATACCAAAACACTTTGAGATAGCATGAAAAATCTAGAAACCAAGCCTCGGTAGGCTAACTCTTACGGCTGAGGGTTTGATGTGATGCATAATGACTGAATCTTGGGGAGAAGGCGAGCTTGCAGCCAAACTGAATTACAACTTTCCACACTGATAGGTTGGGAGTGGCCAAGATTCATGGCAAGGCCACGTTATAAGGTATCCACACTCGGGTAGCATCAAGTAATTTCGAGCTGGGAGAAACCTCAGTGGTAGGCATATCCTGCCTGTCTGACAGCATTAGAATGCCTTCTACTGCATCTTTTTCACTAGATGCATTTAGCTACTGGGCTCTACTTCTGAGAAGGGGACACTGTTGCCTTCTAGGGCAGCCCGGGCAACTGCTGGGAGCTCGCACAAGCAAAGAGTTCTCTACTCACCCCCAAACCTACCTCTGTAATGCCCACTCACTGTTCCATAATTTTGTCTGTGACTATCTCATTGCCCCACCCTTAGTCCTTCCTGTTTTAGCCTGAAGAAACTTCAGTTTCTTTAACCCAAGTAGTGAAAGGGCCAGGCAGGGAATATAAAGGCATCATCTGCCCAAGGGTGCCCGTGTGCCCTGATGCAAAGGCAGTACTGTCATTCCTGTGTCCCTGTGCAATGTGGGCTTAGTGTTGGTAGAACTTCAGATTTTTCAAGAGAAGCTGGAAATCTGGATTTGATATGATACTTACATCCAGGAAATTAATTTGAATTTTTTAAAAATATTGTTTGAGCCAACACCCCACAGGTTAAACCAAACATGGCTGTTTAGCAGACTTGACCTTTTACAATCCTGCTCCGTGATAGCTTATTCTGCTCCCTCCACCTCTGGAATTACTAGGATTCACTCTAATCTGTCAGTTTCTCTTACTATATATGACAACAACAATAAACATAATTCTCTAGGTGTGTGACCTGTGGTTAAAATCCATAGTGACTAGTAATATCATAGGACATGAATTTCAAGACACCCAAACCAAAAACTTAGAAAATGATTTAAACAGGGCTGGCCAGTTCTTCAGGTGGTTACAGCATGGTGCTAATAACACCAAGATCCAGGGTTTAATCCCTATACTGGCCAGCCATCAAAAAAATAAAACAGAATGATTTAAACAGCAACACAATATGCAACTTACCTTGATCCAGGGATGCTGCAAACTATCCTGAATTGTCATTCTCTTCCTTTGTGGGAAGGGAAAAGGGAAAGAAAAAAAATGCCATGACCACAGCAGCAAACAAGAGGTTTGTTTCAGTGCCGGTTGGACCTACCAAGCAAACACCCTGGAAAATGCAGTTCAGGGCCTGCTTCTTGGAAGAAAGCACAAAATGACATTGGTCTTTTTGTGATTATTTCATTGTGCCTGCAGGGACTGACTGTGCAAAGGGCCCCAAGTGCACTTTCTAAAGCATTTCATATAGCATGCTTTCCTTTGGCAGGTGGAACAATCAATCTGATAAATGTGAATGCGTGAATGGAACAGGTATGGGCCTTTGGCTAGCTGAGGCCACAGCTGCGCACCTTTCAGAACTACTGACACTTACTTTGGATCCTTGACCAGAAGTCTTCTTATGAAATCTTTGGCTAGGGCGCTGGTATTACTGAAGTATTCTTCCTCAAATTCGTAGTTGACAGCAGATACATTTGCTAATGTTTCCTGCTTACTGTCTCCAAGAAATGGGGAGGCTCCACTTAGGCTGTGAAAAAAAGTGGACACAGACATTAATGTGACCCCCTGTGTTGTCATTTTGTTCTTACAACATCTGATAAGAAGAGTGGAGAATAAGATCAGCATCTGGTACTTGGGTGGTGACTGTACGGCTCAATTATACTTCATAGGACATTTACCTGTCATAAACAAAAGCTTCAGATTAATGCAAAGGATTCATTTAAAAAGGTAATTTGGAACAGCATGTAATAGTTGGAAAAACCCTTTTCCCTATTTTCTCAACAGTGATGGACAGCCATGCTTTCTTTCAGTGATTATGCTGCTACAGTTTCTGATGGCTCATTTTGAATTAGGAGAAAATGTTTAATTAGTATAAACTAAACATGTTTTGGGGGTGTAAAATGAATATGTTTACATAAAAAGCGTGCATAAGCTGAGGAGATCAACACAGCACATTTAATGGTTAATTAAACATACGGTCTCAAAGAAAAGGAAAGAATACGAGTGTGGATTTTGTTACTTACAGAATATAGGTTATTACCCCGATACTCCTAGAAACAAAGACAAAAGAAAAAAAAACATGTCAGGAGAATAGTAAAATAAATAAAAAAGATAACACCACCAGAGACATGCTCCTTACCACATATCCGCCTCAAGGCCAAGAGGTTCATAGTTGACTATCTCAGGAGCTAAGAGGAAATAAACACTCATTTAGCTTGGTAAGGAAGCAAACTAACAGGTTCCATCTTCATGTGACAACCAGAGACATGTACCAGAGAAATGATCTTACAGCAGGGAAAATTTTGCCAGAATAACATTTATGAGACATGAATAATCACAGGAACAAAGAAACTTACCCACAAACTCTGGTGTCCCAAATATGTTTTTGAATTCATTTCCAAAGTCAATTTTATGGGCCAACCCGAAGTCGATGATCTTGATCCGAGGTTTGGGGACATTTCTATCCAAAAGCATTATGTTCTCAGGCTTAAGAAAGACAGAGAGAAATAAAAAGTGATGACATGTTACGCTGAGGACAAGATGACAATATTCTTCTCCTCTCCTAAAAAATGACCAAAAAATATGGAGGAAAGAGTAGTTGAAAGAGACCAGGAAACATACATGTCTCGGTTCAGGTTCTCCCAGAAGCAGGCCTGAGACAAGGATTTGGGTGCCAAGTGGTTTATGTGGGAGACAAGAAACAGGAGGAGTCTGGTACGAGGTGTCTTGCCAAGGGGAGGGTGAATGCAGAGCAATTCTTCTGGGGAACTTGGGGGAAGGAGTAGGACTCAGAGTTACTCCAAATGAAGAAGGGGGGAGCTGGGGTCTTTATCCACCACCTCCCCATCCTCCATTGCCAAGAGCTGCTTCTGTGGGCATGTACTCTTCGGCATTTCCAGCTCCCATGGCCAGAAACAAGAGCCATGGGTGGCTGCATGAGCAAGCTGCCTTTGGGGTGTATATTAGTGAGTGTGGGGGTCCAAATGGAGCCTCGACAGCTCTGCTGTGATAAGTGTGGAGGAAATCCTCCCCCCTCTGAAATCTTATCCTAGCTCCAGTGATCTGAATCATGCACTTGGCAATCAAGCACATGCTGCTTTGACACATCTCTTCTTGCTGTCTTGAACTGGAACTTGAATTTAACCTTGCTGCTTCCTGTTGCTCCTGTGGATGTCTTCCTTTCCCAAAGAGACCATACCTTCGTGGCAGCAGGGAGTGTGACTTACATGCTTTTCATCTCCCGTAATGCCTTGCCTCCAGCCAGGCAAAGACCTTGATTAGCCAGTCTCAGAATTTGACTTGCTTGATTACTGGTGACAGAGTCAGGCCCACACAAGTATGTGCATCAAGAGGAGAGTACAGCTCACGACACCTTCCATCTTAGCATGCCCAGAGCCACAGGAGGATGGAAACTGTGCCCTACCCACTCCAGGCTGAAAATGCCCCAGTAACCAAGAGTGGCCCCCTTGCTAAAAGACCTGGCTGGTAAGACCCCTTAATTCTTCCCCAAGGATTCCAGAATGTAATCACTAATCTTAATCCTCTATCCCACAATAAGGTTAGGCATCCCAGCAGGGGGAATGTATTATGTTTGCTGATTTATATCGATAATTCCATTTGTTAAACCCATACCGAAAGAAAAAAAAAAAAAAAAAAAGGATTTCTTTCAGATGCCTCAATTTCTCTTAGCAAACAAACCACCAAGGCTGTGGTCTGCATAAGCTCCCATCTGGCTTACCCTCAGCAACGTACCTTAAGATCAAAGTGGGCGATCTGAAGGGAGTGCAGGTAGTAAACACCATTAAGAATTTGCTTGAGAAATTCAGTTGCTTCCTCTTCAGTCAAAGATTCCTTCTCAGCTAAGAAGTCAAAGAGCTCACCACCTGCAACACTGAGAACCCAGAAGCAGAGTTTATCAATGACCAACGTTTCATACTGATTTGTTCTCTCATACACTATTGGCACGCTCAAGTTTCAGACAATAAAATAGCACAAAGACGTGCTGAAACCACTAAGCACGAAGTCAGAAGTCTCTGTGCATTCTGAGAATTTTGTATTCAGGTACATTTGTGCTTGAAAGCACTTGGGTACCATTTTCCAAATGTGCCACATTCACAAATGAGGGGAAGGAGCAGAGACCAGATGTCATGAGGAAAAAAAAAAATCAAACATATTTAGAGGTGAAGTCATAACTCAGTGATGGGAAAAAAGAAACTAACTATATACAGGATTTATAGACTATATCTTCCTATCTCAGTAGAGTACCTAGAAAGTTCACAGTCTGTATGTTAATTTTTTGAAACCAAAATCACAATATATGATCTGACAAGAATTTTTTAGTATTTGTTTATATGTAAATACTTACACATTTACAAAAATCACAGTTAGTAATGAGTTTAACAAATACCTTGATTAAGAATAAACTTGCATAAAATTGAAATGTACCCTAGTTGGTTGAGGATTTATTTATTCTGTCTCCCTGGCCAGACTCTAAGTGCATGGAAGACAGTGGTCAGCCCCTCCCCAGCCCCAGCTTTTGGCCACTGCTGTATCCCTCCTCACCCCACCCCACCCCACCTCAGCTCTGGCCAGGCACACAGCAAGCACTCAAAACTTTTTTATCAAGCAAACTCCCCTGAAAACTCCACAGTGGTGATTAACAGTAAATAACAGGGAGCTTTCAATAAGAGTTTTATAAGTTAATCTTCATCTAGTTTAACTACACATTCACAACATAGTAAGTGCAATTATACATATAACTCCTGTATTCATTGTCTTTCCTTTGGCAAGACAGCTCCATGAACATTATATTTACTGCATCTACATACATTCAGCTAAGTAAACTGTTGTGCATAAGATTAAACAACAATGAAAAAAGTTGTTTTCTTAAAAGTTTCAGACCCCACCCCTTCACCCTTCAAGTTGATGTTTGTCTTAACGTGGCCCATGGTCCCCTGGCATCAAAATTGCTGGGGATGGCTTAAAAATGCAGATTTGGGGCTTGTCTCCCAACTGCTGCATGGAGAGAAAGTCTCCAAGAGTGGGGGCCAGGACACAGCATTTTTAACAAGCATCCAAGGTGATTCTTAGCACACTAAAAATTTAGAACTACTTTTCCAAGACTTAATTCCACGCTCCTGCTTCAAGGCCTCCCTCTGACTTATCCGAGAGTGGGGTGGCTCTCTCACCCCTGGACTCTTCCCCAGGGCCCTGGCAGAAACTGCAAACAGTCCACAGGCCTCACCCCCTGGGGGAGGCCACAGAACCTGAGCCCAGCCTGGAGCCCAGGTGCCCCTGTGGGTGGCAGAGGACAACAGTGGGCAGGGACACTGCCCCCAGGAGCAGCCTTCCTCTCCTCCTGATTCCTCCCTGCACCCCCAGCCTCGCTCTTGGGAGACGCAGTCGGCCCTGCTGTCTCCCCTCTGTGGAGCCCTCAGCCACATGTCCCCCACAGCGTCTCCCACTCTACAACCTGAAGCCCCCGCTTCTCACTCTTGTATCTTTTTATCACTCTTAAGACAAACAGAGGAGAGGGAATCCAACTATACTGGAAAAAAGAAAGAAAAAAATAGCAGACTGTGAACCAACCCACCCCAAGAAAGACATCCCACCACCCACCTGCCTTCCCAGCCCCGAGCTCCCTGCCGTCTGCTGCCACTTAACTGTGGGGAGACACCTAAGCACAGCAGGCGGCGTGGCGCATCCCGGCTCAAATCTTAAATGCTGTCCCTTCTCTCTGAACCTCATCGTCCCATCAGACAGGATGTAAGACCTACTCCTTCAAGGGTTATGAGGTTAAAGACAACAGACACACGTAACGCACCGGCAGGCCTGGCAGGACACTGAGATCCCGCACGTGGAGCCAGTGTTGTAAAGGAAGGACATTACTGCCCCTGTCGGACACCACGCCACACAGAGGACAGGGTCCGACACGGAAGCCCTTCCTGCCTTCAACTCCTCCTCAGATGGTCCACTGGTCAGGCCTAACCACCATGCTGCCCAGGTGGGGGAGGGGTAGAGGAGGGGGGTGACGGTGTCCCCGAGGGCACGGCCCATCTGACCTCTCCTCTCCCTGCCCTTCTTCAGGGGCTTCCCGACCCCACCTCGCTCGCACAGACTGTGCTTCTACACAGTCACGTGCTGCAAAAAGACATTTAAGGACGGCATTGCCTGTTCCGCCTGCCTGCCCCATGTGCAGCGACCACCGGGACATCGCACGACTTGGCAGCTGTTGTGACGCTGCAGCTGCTGTGACGCCACAGCCGTCGTCCTTTTGCGACCATGAGCAGCAGCTGGGGTAGGGCTGCCTGGCGCTGGGGCAGGTGTCACAGCGGGCAAACAGCTGGGCGGGCGTGCAGGTGCCCGAGGCTGTCTAGGCGCTCCGAGTCCTGCGCTCCCCTGCTCGGCCCGGGCCCCTCTGCCTGATTCCTCGGCTGGTGTCACCTCCCTCACTGCTGTGACCTGGCTTCCTTCAGACCGGAGATCCCAGTCTCCTGCCAGCTCCAGCCTCCGCAAGGCAGGATGGCAAAGGCGAGGAGATGTGCTTAGAACCAGAACACAAGTGCTCACAGTGTCGTTGCTGAACACAGAATAATGTTATTAACAAGGAACTCAGTTAAAACCTTGGCGCTTTTCCTCTCTGTTCCACATTCTACATTTTGCTTAAGAGAAGGAAGATTGATGGAAGGGGGATGAGCAATCTGTGCAGGAAATTTAGAAAAGCAAGTTTAACCTCCTTCATTAGGTCCTTGAGTCAGAGTGTTTTAAATCGTAATATTATCATGGAAATTGTGTGAAACACATGCTAATAAGCATTTGCTGTTTTCACCAAGAGAGCTGCAAAATGTGAAGGTGCCTCCTCCCCCATGCCTTTTACTACCACCAAAGCCTCCTGAAAAGCAAGCCACAACACAATGTTGTCAGGACACGCTACTCCTTTGAAAACAAAGTGCACCTTCTGAGTGACGTACACGTCATCCCAGGATTTCAATTCCTATGTCTCAACACTACGGGGGACCCTGACTGTTGTTAGGAACTGCCCAAGATATAACAGGACTTGGTTCTGGACCAGCTCTGGTCATGATCTAAACCGCAGAGGACTTTTGGCTACACGCTAACTACCCAATAAGGCCCATTACAAGGCAAATGTTAGGATTCTGCAGTGTTGGGCTGCATTTCCCTGCTTGGTGTCACAGACCAAGTATATGTAGTTGGCGAACTGGGGACCACTGGGACAAATCAGAAGCCAAGTGTATTCTCCTAGGGCAGCACCCTCGAAGGGCTGGCCTGCTAGGATGGAAAGACCTGGGAGGTGGCATGGCCAGAGGGCTGAACGGGCCTCAGCAAGAAGGACCCCAACTCTAACTCTGGCCTCAAGTGTGGATGACCGGAAGGGACATAGGGAGGTCATGTCGCCTCTCTGGATCTCAACTTTGCTATCTGTAAAATGAGAGGGTTGATCAACTAGGTCAAGTGGTTCTCTATCCTTAGTGCATACAACAATAATTGGGGAAAATTTTCAATGCCATTTCCCAGGACCCACTTCCTAGGGGCCTCAGAGGGGCCTCAGAATACACATTTTAACAATTCTCTCTGGTAATCCTGATGCATATGGACCACACCCTGAGAAGATGACCTCTCAGGGCCTTCCCCCTCTGATGTTTTAAGACTCTGTGATCCCATGTGTGGATGTGGTAGAGTCACTGCTGTGTTCCCACCACACTTGCCTTTTCCTCGCGGGGGCACAGCTAATGTGCATTTCCCAGCTCCCTTGAATCCAGGACTAGTTCTAGCAGGTGGAATATGGACCAAAATGATGTGTGTCATTTCAGACCTGGCCCCAAGAACATCCTGCATAATCCTCCACTCACGTTCTCACCTGCCTGGCCACCTAAACACAGATGACCCAGCAGAGGACTCCAAGGAGGACTAGGGAGCAGCCAAGTGGGTAAAAGAATTATGGATCCTGAGTCACTGCTCACAGGAGAAGCACCCAACCTGTCATGTCCACAGTGGGTCTCTAAGTGAGAAATAAATCCTCTATGTTAAGCCACTGATATTTTATGGTTGTACTTTATTTGTTCTAAATATAAATCTATTTAATCAGAAGTAATAATATAATCAATTTTTAAAATTAAAATTAAATGAAAGTAGCAAATGCAAAGCACAGAACATACTAACTGTTGCCATTATCTGTTACTGTGTAACAAATCTCCCTGGGACATTTGCGGCTTTAAACACAACAATCATTTTATGGATCAGGTATTCAGAAAGGGTTGGCTGAGCAATTCTGGTGCAGGATCTGTCACGAGATTGCAATCGGACAACAGCTAAAGCTGAAACTGCAGTGGCACTGGAGCACTCGCGCTGTCTGGATACCTCTCTTCCTGCCCTCTCATGTCTCCAGGTGGTCTCTCCATTTGGGCTAGTTTGGGCTTCCTCACAGCATGGTGACCTCAACACAAGCGAACCATTCACATGGCAGTTCAGGGCTCAGGGCAAGTGTGCCAGCAAGCGGGGTGGAAGCTGCCTCAGAAGTCACAGGGCATCAAGGTGACTCACAAGCCCATCCAGATGCAAGGGAAGGGGATCTAGATAGAATCCACTTGCTCGTGGGGGAATTTCAAGGGTCTAGAGAAATATGTAGGATGGGAGATAATACTGAAGCCAACTTTGGAAAATATGATGTCACACAGACTGTGACAGGAAATAAAATTTTCAATTTTATTTCATCCTAAATGTTATTTTAAAAGATTTAGGTGCTGGCCTGTTAGCTCAGTTGGTTAGAGTGCTATGTTAAAACACCAAGGTCAAGGGTTCAGATCCCTATACCTGTCAGCTGCCAAAAAATAAAAAATAAGAAAATAAAAGCGTTAGATATAGGTAGTACATTCATTTGCTAGGGCTATACTAACAAACCACCACAAATTGGGTAGCTTAAAAGAACAGAAACTTATTGTCTCTTGTTCTGGAGGCTACAAGTCCAAAGTCAAGGTGCTGGCAGAGCCGTGATCCCTTTGAAACGGGGAATCCTTTCCTGCCTCTTCCTGGCTTCTGGTGGTCTGCCACCAGTCTCTGGTCCCTGGCCTGCAGATGGTCACTGCAATCCTCTGCCTTCACATGACATCCTCTGCGTGCCTCTTCACGCAGTCTGCCCTCTGTGCATGTCTGTGTCTGTGTCCGTATTTCCCTTTTTAATAAAGGACACCAGTCATATTGAGTTAGTGCCCAACCTAGTTACCTCATTTTAATTCAATTACTTCTGTAAAGACCCTATTTCCAAATAAGCTTACATTCTGAGGTCCTGGGGGTTAGGACTTAAACATATTTCAAAGGGGTGGGGGACATCTAATCCAACGCATAGCAGGTAGTAAGTGCTCACCAGCTACAATATTACAGGATGCCTAAGCTAACTCAGGAAAAACACAGGAAGCAATGGAGGGGGAGGATAATTAGGATCCACTAACACCTTTTTTCTTAATCTTGCTTTTGGATTCTCCTACGAAGGAAGGGTTCATTCATGCACTGCTATATATTTTTTTTAATTTGGGTCAGAAAAATGTAGGTGAGAAACACATATCTGGTCCTGTCCTTGGGGCTTAAGTAATTTCCCAAAACATTTTGAGATGATTATTTCTTTAAACATAACTATCCTGGTCTCTACAATGTAAAGGAGTAAGGTGGAACCCAACCGCTCCTTGGCTTTGCCTCTAAATAAACCAAAAATTAAAACTCGGTGCTCCATCATCATCACTGCCTATTGAATGATCTTTCTGGTTAATCCAGGGGAAGCCTTGACGGGTTTCCACATTCTCACCTCTCATGTTCTAATTTAAATTCCTTGAGAACCTGAGGACTTAGCTTAATGCAAAACTGAAGCTGGGGTGTGTGAAGAGGAAGATGAAAGATGGTACATTTCTTTCTGCATTTGTGAAACAGGCGTGACTTTAAGGTTGGAAACACATTCAAGGGCTTGAACCATTTGTTTGCTTATGTGCTGTGCTGCTCCCAAATCGAATGAATAGTCAAAGGAGTTCCTAACCTTAAGACCTCCTCTGAATTAGCCCTACCTCCTTTGAATTCAAAGGGCAAGCTGTATCTGAAAACACATTTTCTGTCTGTTTTCACCTCAAATTCAAATTCAAGTAACAACTTAAAAGGAGTTCTGGGGATTCTCATGAAAAAGTGTTCCTGGCACTCAAAGTTCATGGGGGCAGGGAGGAGTGATCTTTCAGTTTACCCAGGGAGGTTGTGCAAAAAAGCGGGAAGGAGCCTTCTGAAGGTGTCTAACAAAATCCCTAAGGGAGACTACTGCTCAGTGGTTAAAAGGCACTGGGGACAGGCACCCTGGGTCTAGGTCCGGGCTCTGTGACCTCAGATAGGTGAAGTCACTTTCTGCGGCATAGCTCCTTTGTCTATAAAATTGGGATATTAATATACCTGAGCTCTTACACACGAACTGCAACCTAACTTAGTGTGTAATCAAATTGAAAACCTAACGAAGAAGCGTGCTTCAGTAATGAGAGCTGAGTCCCAGCCAACTGCAGGCAGGAAACTGTCCTGTATGTCATGTCCATTTTCCTTCTGTAAACTTTAACAGACCACGTGGCAGAGTCCCTCCGAATCTCTTCTGACTCCAGGGGCTGCCCCGTTCGGGAATCTTTTTTCTCTCTTTTCTTGCTTAATTAAACTTTGTTAAATTTAATTTGTCTAAATTTATTCTTTTAACATAAGTAACACTATCTATTTAATATGACTATTTCCTTCCTTCTATTCTTAGCTCTTAGTAAAGACTTATTTAAAATGCTTCAGTTGTCCAAATGTGCAACAGGAAATTTTTTTAAAAAGCATTTTCTTGCTTAAGCAAGTGTTATGGGGACCTCCAGGCCAGGATAGAGGTGACAGAGGGGATTAGAGAGAGTCCTCAGAAGAAAGTTCAATCTCATGGGCCAACGTGACACCCAGCAAAACCCTCAGACACCCCCCCCCCCCCGCCGACCTGGTGGATCTGGGCTTATTGAGGGAGATGGCAGGTTCCTTCACAGCAGCCATTCCAGTTGGAAAGAACTGAACTTTAGCTTGGTCTCTTAAAAATACATTCTCCGTAAAAAAATTTAAAACATCCATCTATAAAACTAAAGTCCCTTCTGACCATCTCCCATCCTTCTCAGTCCTGGCCCTCCCCCCGCACTTCCTACCTTGCCAAAAGCATGCATTAGTATGAATATGGTGTGTGACCCTCCAGAATTTTTGTTTGTTTGTTTGTTTGTTTTTGTGACTGGTAAGGGGATCGTAACCCTTGGCTTGGTGTCATCCGCACCCCGCTCAGCCAGCGAGCGCACCTGCCATCCCCATATAGGATCCGAACCCACGGCCTCAGCGCTCCCAGCGCCACACTCTCCTGAGTGAGCCATGGCGCTGGCCCCAGAATTTTTTTATATATATTCTGTGAACTACACAACATCGTTCTATGTACATTTTCAGAACATAAATGGTTACAAGACCATATGCATTAATCTGCAACTTGCTATTTCACCACAGCAAGGCCCACTGTTATGGATCTCTCGTTTCCTCATTTTCACTGCTGTCTAATGTCTATCTGGGTGTCTAGATCAAAGTTTATTTAGCCATTCCCTGACTGATGGCCTTCATGATGTTCCCAAATTGTCACAATCACAAGCTACAAAGCAATGATCCTTGGCGCACCTGCCTACTCTGAGAATGTGATGGCTTCTCTAGACCCTAGGATGTGTAGCCCACAAGTTGTGCTCGGTCACGTCACAGGTGGTGCTGTAACAACTCATACTCCCATGGCACTTTATGATCACTGCTTTTGCTTCACAGCCTCACCTGCTTGATATTATTACTTTTGGCTAATCTGATGGGTGAAAAAAATTAATCAATGTTTTCCCATACATTCCCCTATTTAGTAGAGAGATTAATAATCTTTCATGTTTAGTGGCCACTTGTATTTGGGTGGGTGCAATCTGTTCGTCCATACCCTTTGCCCATTTTTCTATCAGACTGTCATTCCTTTTTATTTTGATGGATTGATAGACGCTCCCTGCGTATGCTGGATACTAAATCTTGATCTCATATATTCTAAAGGTCTTCTCCCAATCTGTCATTTGCCTTTTAACTTTGCTTAAAGTGATGTTTTGTTAAACAGAAGTTTTAAATGTGGATGCAATCAAACTTTTCAACGTTTTCATACATATCAAGACTTTCCAAACCAAAAATAAGGGCAATTAAACAGCAGGTGGAATTCAGTAGCTGTGTGGTCCCAGGCAAGGTCCTTAATCTTTCTGGGCTTATGGATATTAACAATGGCTGCCCAAGAACTCAGAGCAGCAGATGGAATTTCTCAAGTTTTTCCTGATACTATTTTTCCTCCCCAAGTCCCTGCACGTCTCTATATTGGGAGCTACTAAAGGGTGTTATATACTGTTGATCCCCTGACACTATCACAACGGGAAGCTGAAGCTCCCGAGGGCCCATATGTACAGCTCCTCCCGACTCTACATTTAGTGACATCACATTGGTAGCTGGAAACTGGCTATGGTGGGAGTATTTGCACTAAGGATAGGCAACATTACAAATCAGCGCCTCTCTCCCCTGAAGAGCTGGATGTTAAACATTTACCAGCACACCACTGACCCAAAGTGTCCGAGACACAGCCATCTGCCTGCATTACCTTCAGCTGAGAGCTGCTCTTCCTGCTGATGCACAACACTAGTTAGAACATTCTTTCTTATATAGACCTGAGATCTACCTCTGGTAACAAAGATCCTAATTCTGCCTTCCAGAACAGAGATTAACAAACATTTTCTATGAGAGGCTTTGTGAGCTGTACAGTCTCTGTTGCAACTATCTGACTGTGCTATATATTCTTCTTTGCTTTTTTCTTCAGCCATTTAAAATGTAGACATTTTTTCCCAAGCACTACATGTAAGCAGACAACTGGCTTTGGTCCACCAGCTGTAGTCT